>NW_008358101.1:2632121-2637254 GCF_000622305.1 Nannospalax galili
TTTCTATTTATCTCCCTTCTTTCCCTGTATAATCTTCTCTCCTGCCTCCCTAGTTAAATTACTCCCATTTTTGTGTTTCCTGCTTGATACCTTCTGTCTCCTACTCTCCCTCTCTGTCTCATGCTTCATCTTCCCCTTTACTCCCATGTATCTGTTCCATTGTCCTGGCCCCTGTGGTAACACCAACATATATCCTCACACCTAAGGGTTGAAGCTATGATCCACTAATGGAAGATAACCTATATCAATTGTTTTATTCTGAGTCTGTTATTTGACTTGGTATAACAACTTATAGATCCATCCATTTACCTGAAAATTTCACTATTTCTTTTTTTCTTCACAGCTATGTTCAACTTCATTGTGCAAACGTACCACATTTCCATCATATATTCATCAGGTGAGGGATATTAAGTTGGGATTTGATTTCTAACAAAAATATTTGCATTTAAAACAAATACACTCACAGGAGAGAATGAAAAAAGGGAGAAACTGAGAGAACTATTATCCCGGGGGGGGGGAGGGAATTAAGAAACAAAGAAAAAAAGAAAATTAGATATGAATTTTAACTTTGTTATAAAGAATTGCATTACAAAATGTAGGCTGAAAATGCAGCATTTGCAGTACTATTTTGAATAAGATAGTGACCCCTGATGTATTTCTAAATCAATTAGTATATTTTAAGAGCTAAACTGGAGAAGGAAAATTTTTCCATCATAGGGGAACATCAAGAAAGCAAACAATATCATGAACATGAGTCCCCAGAAGTATGTTTCAAAGGGAATTACTTCCAGTATTTACAGTAAGTGAAGCTTATATCTGAACATTTACATTTTATATACTTATACATATGTATATAATTTTACATTTTGCTTTCTGATCATATCAGTGAGTATATTCAGCAGTCTATAAAAACTTCATGTCAAATTATGCAGAGTAAGCCCTGGTCTATCCCACAGTCTGTAACCTCTATATTCAGTAGGAGGATCATGAATTAAATACCAGCCTATGCTCTTTGGAAAGATATTGTCTCAAAAATATACAAATTGCTATTTATAGATCTCTTAGTTTTTAGCACACTACTTAAGATGGATGAATGGAGACTTCTCATATGAAACTAGAGTATTTTCCTTATGTTATTTTTTTATATTTTATTTTTTTAAATTTATGTGTATGTGTATATTGCCTGCAAGTAGGTAAGTGCACCCATGTCATGCAATGCCCACGCAGGACAGAAGAGTCTGTCGGATCTCCTGGAACTGGAGTTATGGACAGTTATTAGCTGCCATGTAGGTGCTGGGATTTGAAACCAGGTCTTCTGCAAGAAGAGCCAGTGTTCTTAACCACTGAGCTATCTCTCCAGCCCTCCTTATGTTATTGTACAGATTCTAGGTCACACTAATGATGACTCCATAAGTACGCAAAGCATGGTCCCTTGTCCATATCACAAAACATGTACCATTTATTTTCATATAAAATAATTTTAGAGGCTGGAGAGATTGCTCAGCAGTGAAAAGCACTGCTTACACTTGCAGAGAACCCAGGTTTGATTACCAGCACCCACATGGTGGTTCACAGCCATTTGTAACTCCAGTTCCAGGGAATTCCGATGCCCTCTTCTGACCTCTGCAAGCATTGCACAAATGTACTTAAATGTAGGCAATACACTTGTACACATAAAATTAAAATTAATTAATACAATATTTTAAAAATTAAATATACATTATAATTATTGGCATTTTATAAATACAAATGTAGATGTGGCAACTGTCTGTAACATACAACCTTTTAAAATAAGGATATTCAGTTTTGCACAACTTGTACCTGTCATGTATCATCATTTAGACTTATTTGTTTTCATCAGTGATATAATATAGACAGATATTTAATATTATTGTATTATTCATGAATTTATAGCAACCCTTACAGTCGTATGCTTAGTAGGGAACACAGTAAAATAGAACTCTTCCAAAACATATTCCTTGAAATGGCTTGTTTTGACAATTATAAAAATCATTGCCGTGATGATTTCAGAATTTTAGAATCTTTTTGTACAAATACATAAGGGAAAATAAGGAAATTAAACTCCTTTCAGAAAATAGAATTGTACTATAATGTTGTTTAACAGGTATCTGACACTGTCTCAACATGAAGATCATTAATGAATCAACTCTGATTATTTGAGATTTTGTGACACTTCTGTTATGACCTCAGGTCTTTCCTAAAATAACTTGATAGTATCATTTCCTTTTACATGTTAAATTTCATATATACCGTGATAGTATCAATTCTTTGTATATGAGATATTAGCAATATGCCTAGACAAAAAGATTAGATCTATATATGATTGATAGATAGATGATAGATAGATAGGTAGATGATAGATGGCTAGATGATAGATAAATAGAGATAGATAGATGATAGATAGATAGATAAATAGATAGATGATAGGTAGATAGATGATAGATAGATAGATAGATATAGAATATAGATAGATAGATAGATATAGATGGATGGATGGATAGATGGATAGATGGACAGATGGATAGATGATAGAATTGATGATAGACAGATAGAGATGATAGATGATAGATAGATAGATAGATGATAGATGGCCAGATGATAGATTAAATAGATAGAGATAGATAGATAGATAGATAGATAGATGATAGATAGGTAGATAGGTGATAGATAGATATATAGAAGATAGATAGATAGAGATGATAGATAGATAGATAGATAGATAGATAGTTGGCTAGATGATAGATTAAACAGATAGAGATAGATAGATGATAGATAGATAGATAGGTAGATAGATGATAGATAGATAGATGATAGATGGCTCGATGATAGATTAAATAGATAGAGATACATAGATGATAGATAGGTAGATAGGTGATAGAAGATGATAGATAGATTAGATAGATGATAGATAGATAGATAGGTAGATAGATGATAAATATATAGATATATGATCGATCGATAGATAGATAGATAGATAGATAGATAGATAGATAGAGAGAAGATAGATAGATAGATAGATTGATTGATAGATTGATAGATAGATATAGATGGATAGATGGCTAGATGGATAGATGACAGATGGATAGATGACAGATGGATAGATGATAGAACAGATGATAGACAGTTTGAAAACTGAAATACGAATTGGCCTTTAAGAAGAAAACAGTAGATGTTAAATCATTATTCTCTAGGGGAATGTCTATGAATTTTGGAAACACAAGTCTCCAGAGAGATGATGGGAAGGTTAGGCCTCTGTAGACCATGAAATGCTGCCCAGATCCATGTCATGCACACACGTGTGCACACAGCTAACCCTTGGCTGAAAGCTGCAAGGATGCAACCACTTCCATTTTGCGCTCTCTTCCACAAGGAGAGAAGTGCCCTGAAGTACCCTCAGCATCTGGAGATGGATAGATGGAGAGATGGATAGATGATAGATTTGATGATAGACAGATAGAGATGATAGATAGGTGATAGATAGATGATAGATAGATGATAGATAGATAGATAGATAGATAGATAGATAGATAGATGATAGAGATAGATGATAGATAGATCATAGATAGATCATAGATAGATCATAGATGGTAGATAGAAACAGTCATACATAGATATTAATACTGAAAAAATCACACACATTTTCAAACAGGAGCCTTGAATTTTTCATGTATATATTTAGTTTACTTTTTATTTCAGATAACATTATAAACAGCATTTGAATGTTCATATGAGTCACTTGGAAAGACATACACTTTTTTCCAAAGGAAAAAATAAATGGTCAACAATGTTTTCTCACACTTCTAGCAGGTGTCTGTGGTCTTTCCTTTCACTTCCTGATGGACAGCTGGAGATCCTGCTGCCAGCATATGGAACATGATGTTCGGAGTTCTCAAGAGGTTCAGACTGCTGAGCACTGATGTCGAGGTACAATGCTCTGACTGAGATTATGGCTTACACAATTTATTTGCCTTTTCTTTGTATTTCAGTTTTCTTTATAAAACAAGAAACAGACAGCAACTACACTGGCAATATGCTTAATGTTTTGTAATACAGTAAATACTCAATAACACTCAATATAAGCAATGTGTTTATATTCAATGGAAAGTTTAGAATAAGTGGTAAAAATATAATAACATAATAATCTGGAATCTATACCATGCAATAATTAAACTCACAAAGCACATGCTTATAAGCTAATGTACAGTGAGACAAATCATTGTTTTAAAGTACTTATAAAGCAGTTTTGTTCATATTAGGCTTCACAAATACTTTGAATTTTCAATTGCTTCAGTAAATTTAACTTCATTTTATTTACAGATTTTCCTGAGAAGACAAATGAAATTAATTTTCCCTTTTCTTTGTAATTATATATTATAAATTACATTGTTTGTTTCTTTTCCTGAACACTACTTAACAAAATCCGAAGTAACTATGAATTACAAAATTACCATGAATGTTAAACCTGATCAGTGCAACATGGTCAGTATGGACATTTTGTCCTCCATTTTTTTATGACTAGCAGTAATTATAATCAGGAAGCTAAGATATTTTTATAGATGCTGACAGAAGTGTTCACTTAAAAAATGGATGGCATATGAAGATTTATGAATGCATGTGTTAACCCAAAAGGTAGTTTGGGCTGAAATAGATGACACTCAACTACTTCCTCTTAGAAGTAAGAAAATGTGTTAATTGCATTTAATATAGTTTATTGCACTGTAGTCAACACAGGCCATCTGTCCACAACAGCTGCCTCTTAGTGATTTCAGCAAAGCGATTGAGTGTATATATTTTAAGGGCAAGCATAACTGAAATGTGCCAAACAGCCTGTATTGAGTGTGTACTGCAAAATTACATGGAAAACATTTTAAACAATTAAACAAGCATGAAAATATTCCATGCAAAACTGTATCTGGGCATAAGAAGCATTTTTCTGATTATATATTGATAAGCTACCTGATAGAGAACTGTGTGAGAGTCTGTTGAGTAAGGGCAAAAGAAAAGTAACAGCAAAACTTCTTCAGTGATATAAGAAGAAATTTGTGTTTTATAAGATTTGAAAGGAGGAGAGAGAGGGAGAGAGAGAGAGAGAGAGAGAGAGAGAGAGAGAGA
>NW_008358101.1:2637281-2678993 GCF_000622305.1 Nannospalax galili
AATAGATAGTGCTTAGTGACTAGAAACTATGAAAGTATTTGACGAAACCAAGTATTAAATATTCAATGTGATTAGTATTTTGGTGAGTAATTTGACACATGTAAATCATAGCGAACTCACAAAAGAACTTGATATAAACCTTGCATGTCTTGTTCATAAATATGAAGGACACTGCTGTGTTCACGGTTCATTTAAAGCAAGAACCCAAATGAAAAACAGGAGGGTATTCAAATTTACAACGGAACAAGCCTGGCAGTGGCAGGAGATCTTCAAATAACTGTGACTCAAAATCCACATGTATCTGAGGTTATATGAAACACTGCCCAGTTAGATGAACTTTAACATTTGGACAAATGTTTTATTTGACCATATTCAAGAGGCTTACTCTTAGCAGAAAAGGACTCAGGTGAGTCACAAAGTTGTGCATCTTTCTTGGAAAACTGATTTTATCACATACTTTCTCAATGCTTCCTTTACTTCCAAATTGTATTAGTTTTGTTATTGTATTTATAAAAGTGAATATGGAAGTGAAAAAAATTACAATGGCAAATGGTGCATTTTGGTAAGGAGGATTTCCTGGTATAAAAATATGTAAATGGAAGCTGGGAACGATAGCTTGGTAGAGCGTCTTCTTTGAAAGAATGAAGACCTGGGTTTGATACACATCATTCCCTCAAAAAGCTAGGTATGGTGCTGTGTATTTGAAACTCAGCACTAGGGAGGCTAGGAGGAGGTTCAGGTTTCATTGAGAGTCCTAGTCCTAAAAATCAGGTGTGGCCCCTGAGGTTGAATTCTGGCCTCTATGTGCATGCACACAGACATGCATGTGTGTCAATGCATGCAAAACTCCACCCACACTATATGTAAATAAGTACATTATGCTCTGTTATGATAAATCCTACGGGATAAATGATGTTTGTAAGATAGTTTTGGAGGAGTGAAATAAGTTTAATTTGAGCAAAAATCAAAGGAGGTGAAGGCATAAACTAGATAAAAATCAGGTAAGGAAAGTCCCAAATGTAAGAACTCATTCTGGCTCTGTGTGCCACTTTAATTTGGATGTTCAAGAACTAAGAAAAAGATCTTGAATCTAAATTATGAGAATTTGTCAATGTTAATTTCCTTTTCTGAAATAAAACCAAATATGTAAGTATGGGTAATTGATGAATACATATTAACATTACAGATATAAACACTGAATAGAATTTGAATCTGTTTATCGAAACAAGTACCCTCTGGTTTATATAAGAAATCTTTTCTAAAGTTTATTCTTTTTATTTTTATTAGTAAAATGATTGAATTTTATTTCAGACTCTTGTTTGATTTCAGGAACATGTAAGAGGATGAGATGCACTATTTGAAGCACCTACGGTTCTCTCTAATCCCCATTAATTAGGTTAAACCTGAAAAGCTCTAAGTGCTGATTTAATTCTCACTCATGCAGCTATATGACATTAGGTGAAGAAACAGAGTTCTGAAGCTAAGTATCCAGCATTCACTGTCAAATTGTTTAGACGGTGATTACTACCTATTGTCTTGAGGCTGACTACAGTTCATAACAGGGAACTTGAAATTTTGAAAATTTCCTGATTTTGTATGAGGAACACATCACATAAATAGATATTAAACAAGGATATGTAGAGATAACTTGTTCCAAAACTGTATTTGAAAACACTGTATTTGGGTTTGAAAGCACTTCCGGAATTTCTAAGGCCTGTCAAAATTTGCCCTTGGCCTGGTGTTGGCTCTTGGTCTTCTTGGGAAGCATCACGACATGGATGTTGGGCAGGACGCCATGCTGCGCGATGGTCACATGGCACAGCAGCTTGTTGAGCTCCTTCCTCATGGCTGTGGATGGTCAGCTGTAGGTGGTTTGGGATGCTGCGGGTCTTCCGGTCACCAGCCACATTGTCCGACAGCTCCAGCATCTTGACCCTCAGGTACTCCAGTACAGCAGCGAGGTAGGATAAAAATACATTTTTTTCATTCTTTATAAAAATCTATATGCTTAAACACAGTATTCACAAATATCAAGAGAGTGTTAGATATCATTTGATGCAGCCAGGCATTTTATGGGGAATAGCTCTAAATAGAGCCCAACACATCACCATAAACTTATTTAAAACATTGAGATTTTTGTAACTTTATTTGTTTGGAAACTTCTTGTACAATTCCCAAGCACAGACTTTGAGGATGACAATGTTGTGTCAAAGACTCGAACACACCTAGTTCACATCTAAACTTTGAATATGTCCATTTACAGCTTTTCATATGCTAGCACTTCTAATATATTTAGAAACGTACCATATTATTGTAACTTGAGATATTTTATCTTATTTCACTTTTTGAGAGAAACTTCATTGTGTGGCTGTGGAGGTTTGAATGAGGGTATCCCTCACAGGCTCCAAGTATCTGAGCATTTTGTCCCCAGTTGGTGGTACTATTTGGAAAGGGCAATGGAACCTTTAAGAAGTGCAGCTCTCCTGATGTAGCATGTCTCTGTGGCAGGCTTTGAGAGTTAAGTCTTGCCAGATTTCTGGTCTCTCCCTCTCCCTCTCCTCTCCTCTCCTCCCCTCCCCTCCCCTCCCCTTCATTTCTGTAGTTCAAGATGTGATCCCTAGACTTTCTGCTCTGGCCAAATCTTCCACCATGCTTTCCTCGCTATTATGGACTTTAACCCTCTGGAAGAATAAACTCTTCCTTTCCTAAATTCCCTTTCGCGTTGTGTTTTATCATAGCAACAGAAAAGTAATTGATAGAGTAGTCTCTGCTAGATTTGACCTCACAATTCTCTGCCCCCATTCCCCAGTTGCTGGAATTTCAGATAGATGATTCTTGTGTCTTCTAAAGGACTAGGCTTAGAGTCAAAATTACTTCACTTCAGTGACTGAAATGGCTCATCAATTAAGAGCTCTTTCAGAGGACTTTGCTAAGTCCCCAGCACTGACATGGTGCCTCAAAGTCATCTGTAACTCTAGTTCATAGGTATACATGAGGCAGATGCTTAACAGATAGCAAACTAATCAGATTTATTCAAATTCCTTTTTTGTGTGGAATAAAACATCTTCAGTAACTTATAGTATGGTATATACTATAAATAAAACACCTTCAGTGACTTATAGTATGGTATATACTATAAATAAAACATCTTCAGTGACTTACCGAGGTATCTTAAACTATTAATTTTTGTAACTAAAATTTTCTTTGAATCAAAATGTTCAAATTCAGATGTGTATCTTTATTTCATTTAGTTTCATTATTTCTTTTTACTTTATTTTTGAGACAGGGTCTTAATATGCAGTCTGAGCTTGCCTTAAACTCATGCTCTCTCTGAATTCTGGGATTTGAGGAGTGCACTACTACTCTTGGCTATCTGAACAAATTCAAAGTAATAGCTGTATTGAATTCCAAATAAACAATTGTTTGAGTTATCTGATTAGATGTCTTTTAGTTTTTCAATATATTTTTATTTTGTTACTTTTATAGACAAAATTTACAATAAAAGGAAATTGATAAATATGATGCAGTAAATAGACTCAAGAAAAATCATCTGGAAAAAGGATGGTATTTTTAGCACTAAAACCTTGAAAATTGATCTTTGCTATTATATGTAAAGGAATGTGTTTTTCTGTGTATCTTCTCAACTCAAGAAAATTGCGAACCAGCCAAGAACACTTTGTGACATGAACTCGGGAGGATAAGAATGCTCTGTGTGACAGAACCAAAGTTACCTGGAGGCAGCGAGAGCGAGTAGAGAGAGTTCAGCTCACACATTTCAGACACCTGAGCATGAAGGTTGGGAGGAAGAGCATCACAAGGTGGAAAATGTCATTGCTTCAAGTAGTTTTGTAATGCCTAAGCCATAAGGAATGCTTCAGCTTTGTCCAAAACTGTTGCAACACTAAATTTGTCAACAGCAAATATAGCTCCAGTGTTTTAATATGTGTTTGTTTACCATTTTAAAATCCAATTTTATATGTAGTTATAGATAATAATTCTTTTTACATTATATGTAAGAATATATGTATTACCATCAAATAGATATGGATAATATATAAAGTATATATACACATAGTATTTACATATCTATGTGTATGTGTGTGCATAAACACATGTGTAGAAGTATTTTTCTTTAAAAAGACAAGAGATGGCTGGGCAAGATGGGTTAGCGTATAAAAGCATGTGCCATACAAGTCTGAGGGCCCATATTCAATCTCAAGTCCTCACGTAAAATGGAGGTAGAGAATCAATGCCACAAAGCTGTCGTCTGACCTCCAAAACACACTGTGGCGCACACTATGGCAAACACACCCCTATACACATCATGCAAACTTATGGACAATAATTTTACAAAATGCTAAAAACTTATTTGATATAAAAAGAAATTAGAGTGTGAAGTTTTATTTCAAAATTAGAAAGAAAATGGAAGAAACTCGTCTACTCATTTTGCCAAGGAGGACGTTTATAATTCTTTCACAGAAAGGAAGGGGGAGGGAAGGAAAAGAAGGAAGGGAGAGGGAGATGTTATGAACTTTGAGAATTTTTGTCATATTTTGAATTCTATTCATTATAAAAGCAATATATTTCATTAATATTTCTGTTTTTTCATTTTGTTTCTTCAAGGACAAGTTTATTAAAAATACAGTGAAGGTGATAGTTGCATAATTTATAATATATCATGCATAATCCTAGAATAGATTTTGCAATGAAATTATTGCTATGGGAATCTTATGAGCAGGAGGTTTTCAGAAAGTAATTAAGTAAATTAAAAATTTTCATATCAAAATTCCTCTTGGGGCTGGAGAGATGGTTCAGTGGTTAAAACACTAAAAGTTTTGCAAAAGACTTGGGTTCAAATACCAGCACCCACATGGTGACTAACAACCATCTGTATCTCCAGTTCCAGAGGATCTGATACCCTCTTCTGTCCTCTATGAGCATTGCTTGACATGGGTGCACACACACACACACACACACACACACACACACACAGAGGCAATGCACTCATACATATTAAAAAATAGAGAATAAAATAAAATAAAATATCTCAGTGCTTCATTAGCTTCAGAGTATAATTTGCTTATGAGATTGATAAATACCCTTTTCTGTGGACTGCAAATTATACTAATCACAACATGGATGTTCCAGTATGAATACATTCTAGAATCAAGGTGAGAAAAGTGTATAGTATATGTTGTTCTCTATGTTCAGGGAGAGATATACTGTAATTTCATTTTTGTTGCTGGTATTATTTGCTACTACATATCTGTTGTTAGTTTCCTGTCAATTACATGTACTCAAACAATAACTTTATTTTATTTATTCTTTTTAGTGCTTCAAGCAATTTATTTTTCTTTAATTTTTAAAAATATTTTATTTATTATTTTTAGTTTATGTGTATGAGTGTATTCTCTTCGTGTATGTGAGTGCACCTGTGTCATGCAATGACACAGAGGTCAGAAGAGGCCTTCGAATTCCCCTGGAACTGAAGTTAAGGATGGTTCTTAGCTGCCATGTGGATGCTGGGAATTGAACCCGGGTCCTCTGCAAGAGCAGTCAGTGCTCCTAACCACTGAGCCATCTCTCCAGCCTCATGAAGCATTTATTTTAGAAGTATACATCATTCCTTAAAAGAAAAACAACAACAACACACAAATAAAACATTGAAAAAGAGAATGAGGATATGGAATGATAGTGTGTTTTGAGTTGCCCTTAAGAGTTTATGGTTTTAAAAATAAGAGAGCTTATAATTTTAAATTGAATTAAATACTTAATGGAGTTTGGACACACATGCTTGTTCTGTACACCCATATGACACTTTTAAATATAATAATTTCTAAAAAATAATATGCTCTTATTACAGTCCATGCATAAGTATATGTTGGAAGTTTTCCTCGGTAAGTAAAGTTTGGGTTGGGAGAGTTGAAGCCTGGTCAAAAACTGTGTGAGAATGTTGAGACCAGAAGGCAGCTGTTGACGGAGCCATTACTGTACATAGAACAGAGTGCAAAGAGCACAGCATGTCCAGAGAGAGACGGGTCCAAGGCTAGACCACAAGGATCGTCATTAAAATGACAGACCTGAAATAGGGTGGGCCCATTTCAGGCTCTGCCAACAAGGTGCCGGCTGGTCAGCAAAGTGGTGGGTGGATGACTTTTTGACAAGATATCCAAATATAAAAAATTGTTGCAAGTGATAGAATGTTTGAACTTTCTAAGTTTAATGGCTACATATGTAACTATATGAAAATTTAAAACTACTATGACATTAACTTCCAGAGGAATATGCAAAGATTTTGTAGTAGTCACGATACCAGAAATAGCAAGCACAGTATATTTTAATACTATAAGTATAGATATAAATACATGCAACAATATATTAGAGGGTGTTTATACTTCAAAATTGTTTTCTAATATTTTGTTCAGTTTAACACTATGATAAGCACATGTAATCAAATATTAGACAGTATATATATATGATATTCACAAGTGTTTGACTTTAGCTTTAGTTTATAAATTCCATCAACAGTGTGTGCTGCCTGTTTTCAGATCTCAGGTTTGGCAGAATACAATACTTTTCTATATGTCAAACAAATCTCTGCATACTGTAATCTGCCAATCTATTACAGTTTTAGTTAACATTTTAGGAAAAGGCAAGAATATTTAAGAAGCATTTGTGCTTTTACTTTTTACTGTTAGTTCATTTTACACTGAGAATATACAATTCATATACTTTAACAGCTATTAAATATAAAAGCGATAGGACTGAAATGATGGAAAGATGGTTATTTTTAGAGACTAAAAATACTGGAGAGGCAAAGTGTGTGCCTGAATAATTATTAACAATTAATTCTTAGTGGTGAAAACCAAACAAAGGTAAAGTGTGCTCTTGGAATGCTGTACAAAAATGTGGTAATTACATAACATTTACTATATAATGAGTTTTAGTTGTTCATTGACGTTTCATGCATTCTTATATATTTTTAAAAGTACTATATTTTAGAAAGTCTTTCATTTTATAACTCCTATTAATTCAAAATAAAATGATAGTACACTGCAAAATAAATAGAAGAAAATGTAACCAAAAATGAAATAGAAGTAACAAACATTGGAGATTTTGAAATGAATACGTTTGAAATAATTAAACTTGGTTACTAGAATAAGTCAAATGCTAACATATAAATTTTTATCATTTTTATCAAATATGGTTTGTTTGTACTTGTTAAAGCAAAACATCCATGCGACACAAATCTCTGTAACTTTTTTTTTACAAAACTTTGTGACACATAAAAACAATTCAGTCCTTGCACCTAATAAATGTGCTGTCTTTTACTGTCACTCAATAATATTAGGAAGAGTTTTAGCCTCTTTTACATTGGCATGATAAAATACGCTAAAAAGTCAACGTAAGGGAGAATGATTCATTTTGGATGAGTGTTCCAAACAATAAAGTCTGTCATGGCTGGGAAGACCTGGCAATAAGCAGGGAATGCAGAAATGCAGGAGCAGGCTCCTCCAGCGACTCCTGACACTTAAGCGTTAAAGGACATTCCAAATCAGCACAACCATATGGAGGCCAAGTATTCAAACACATGAGCCTGTGAGGGACATTTCATCTTCAAAGCATGATAAAAAGTGTTTTTTAGATGAAAATGTTAATAATATAGTTTATTTTCTGTTTGGGGAAGTGCTTATTAATCTTTCACAAATTAAATTATTTTTAAAGTAAAACTGTACATCAAACACAAAAATGATATTTGTGAATATATTATGCTTTGACAAGAAATCTGTTCTGATCATATCCACTGTTTTATGAATTCAGAGCATCATGGAAACAATTAAATGATGTCCTTTTTGACTCCTGGTCTCATGCAGTTTCTTTGAAAGCTTTTTAGCTGGCATCATTGTTATTGTGGAACAAATTCAAACTTGTTAGGTAATGGAATTTGATATAAATATACCCTTAGTAAAAAGGCATAACCATGGAAAAATAATATAAGAAAGACAGTTGCATAACAGAATCACAGGTGGAATGTGGTTTCTTGGCACCTAGTGTCCTCAACTTCAGGGCTCAGAACCCGCACGGACCCTACTCTAAATCAACAATTAATGGAAGAATGGCCTATGCTTATTTTGAAGGGGTTAATATATTCTTTCATGTTACAAGTTTTATAGTTCCATAATGCCATCTTCTTAAGAATGAAGGTAACTGTGGCTGCAGTGTTGGATATTCTTAAACAAGAACAAGGTTAAGAACACTTGTTCTTGCAGAGGCTTTGGGTTAAGTACCAGCATCCACATGGTGGAGTACAACTGTCTGTAACTCCAGTTTCCGGGTATGTGACTCCTTCTTCAGACCTCTGAAGGCACCAGGCATCCACATTGTACACATACAGGCAAACATTCATACATATAAGTTTTAAAACTCTTAAAAGAAAATTCTATTGGAAGTTTAAAATGACTTTCTGTTTCCTTCAAGATACATAAAATCTACATTTTAAGCAAATACCAGATTAAATTATCATTATAATAATATCAATATTATCACTCAATTCACAGGTTTGCTTCTCTAGACAAATATGTTCCCAAATATAAATCTGTTTAGCAGCAGATCTATCAATTAGTGTCTACAGCTAGAGTCAATTCTTTGTAGGATGTGAGAGGCTCTGGTTTCAGATAAACAGTGATTATTGTTGACAAACCTATGTAACTTACAGAAAAATGGGTGACGATGTCGAGGTTTTCACCGGATCCTGAAAACACATTTTTTGTAACACATCAAAAAATTTGAGATGAATCAACATAAGGTTATTCCCTGAAAATATCTCTCCTCGAAGCATATCATAAAATACATCAACTGTGTCACAAGGTTTTATTTTCTACATCGATTTAGCATCCATTTTATGACAACTAAAATATTCTATAATTTGCAATTGTGTGATTAGAACACACACATACACACATATACGAACGTATGATTTCAAGCATTTATTTCACCTTCATCTAATTTTTATTTCCCTTGAGTCTTTATTTTAAAAAGATGAAATTATTTCCATTAATGTATTTTTATTTTCATTTTCCATTATTAAATATCTCACATTTTCTATTTGCTTGATGGAATTTTTCATTTTATTACACTTCTAATAATTTCTTTAAAAGATATTTTATAGTTGCTATATCCATTGAAAAAATTAGCTCATCTGCTAGTGACATTTTTAAAGGACAGATGGCAGTTTCTCTATAGTTGTGTTATTTACTTTTCTGCTGCCATCCTAAAACAGCATGACAAAGACAACTTTATAGAAAGAAGAAGTTATTTAGCTTATGGTTGGAGACAATCATGGTGGAGGTATGGCAGGTGGCTGTGCACACATATCTTCAAGCAGATACAGGAGTTAGAGAGAGATATGCTAGAATTTAGACAAGCTATGAATTCTCAATGCCCTCTCCCAGTGACATGCTTCCTTCAGCAAGGCTTCACCTCCTAATCCTCTAAAAAGAGCATCACCAACTAGCGTTAATGTGTTCAAATACTAGGTACCTAAGGGGGACATTCCTCATTGGAATCACAACATTCCACTTTCTGGCCCTTATAGGTTCAGAGCCAAATCATGATGCAAAATACATTTAGTCAAACATCAAAAATCTCCATAATCTTCAACAGTCTCAACAAAAATCAAAAGTCAAACTTCCAGGGCCTGGAGAGATGTCTCAGCAGTAAGAGTACTGGCTGCTCTTGCAGAGGAACTGGATTTGGTTCCTAACATCCTCATGGAAGCTACAAATCATCTATAACTCCAGTCTCTAAATGATGTATTATTTTTCCACCTTGGTGAAAAAAGAAAATAATTCGTTAATGAGGCTTTATTTGGCTGACTTTGTAGAATGGAAGACAAAGAACATGAATAGAGTGAAACAGAGACTATTTCAGGTTGAGAACATAATACGAATTGTGGTGTGAGCACAATGTCGAGCTGCATGCTTGAGCTTAGTGGACGATTCAGAAAGTAGGAACTATACAGGAAGGTCAGATAGACATGTGAGCAAGCCCCAACTGTTAGCTAAAGGATACTCCATAATGCTTAAAAACATATAATATTTCAATAATTCCTTACATTTTAAAATTATTTTAATTGAAGTTTTGCAATTTTTAAAAAATATTTTATTTATTATTTTTATTTTATGTGTATGCGTGTATTCCCTGCATGTAGGTGAGCGCACCCATGTCATGCAAGGTGGGCGGAGGACAGAAGAGGCTGTCAGATCCCCTGGAACTGGAATTACAGACAGTGGTTACCTGTAATGTGGGTGCTGGGATTCGAACCTGGGTCTTCTGCAAGAACAGCTGGTGTTCTTACAATTTTTATACAAGAAATGTCCATAGTATTTAGATCCCTTCCCCTTCAACAATTCCCCCATTACTGCCTGCTCAATTTAAAGTATTGTCGAGTGTGTGAGTGTGTGTGTATGTATGTGTGTGTGTACATGTGTATAATATGTCCTATAGAGTCTGATATGGGTTCCCAAATATCCTTCAGTGTGAGTCCCTGTACTGGTCCCATTAAGAATCCCAACCCTGTAAGACACTGTCTCTCCATCCCTAAAAGTCATCAGTTGTCAAATTTTCCTTAGGTTCAGTTGGGAGTTTTCATCCACTTCCCAAAGTCTATGCTGAAATTTTTGTCTAGTTAGAGCTTGCATAAGACTTGTACATGCTATGAACTCATATGAGTAGCTGATCAGCTCTCTGGAAGATATTGTTTTCTTTGGTTGCCTACACCTTCTGGCACTCACAATCACTGCACATCCTCCTTCACAATGCTTTCTGGGCATTGAGAGGCACAGGTTTGAAATATGTGTCCTATTCAGGGATAAGTATTCTGCTTTCTCTTGTCCTCAGCATATTGGCCAATTGTGAGTTTCTTAATCTGTATCTGCTGCATAAGAAAATTTCTCTGGTGAGAGTGGAGAGGTTGCACTGAAGATGTGTCACTTAGGGTTATGCATCTTACATACAGTTATTCTCTATGTTTGATCAGTTCTAGATCTCTGTAGTAGTCTCCATCTATTGAAAAAAAAGCTTCTTTGATCTTTGATGAGTGATGAGAGGTATACTGGTTTGTAAATATACAGATGCACATTTAAAATAAAGTAAGAAAGAAATTATGTTGGTCTACGGTTGTGGCAAACGTAGGTTTTTCTTTAGAATCTATGACTGTCCTAGCCATGTGTATTTGGATAATTTTATAGTATCACACATGAGTTCCCTCCCTTTGAGTGGGCCTTAATTCTAATGAGAAAGCTGTTGATTAACCCAAAGATAAAAATGCCCTAACTGCACCAATTGAGACTGTTTGCTGGTCAAGTTATTTTTGATTATTGGGCTTTATAGCTGGGTAGGACCACTGATTGGTTTTCTCCATTGCCAGCTTGCATAGTACTCTCTGAAAACATGAGATAGTTATTCAGGGAGAAGGCTTCCAGGTCAGTTCCAGCTCGATTCCTCCAAGTCCTGAGTCTGAAATTTGGTATGTCTTCAACAGATATTGCAAAACTTATCAGTACACTAGTAATTCTGTTTAGAATAACATTGAAATTTTTATGTAATGTTAATATATTCAAGGTTAATTATTGGAGAAAACTTCACTTAATTGTATTTAAAATACATCAAAGTATAGGGAAACCACTTTTGTTACAATAACATAAAGAGATCAAAATTACTACAAAATTTATGGTAACAATAATGGCAACATTTTTGAAAAATAAGTATAATCATTAGTAACATCTTATAAGCAGTAACTTAGATTCTGTTCCTATCAAGAGGATGTAATTTTGTGTAAATTTACTCACAATTACCAACTATATTGCTCTATTACTATTTGATTATTATACTCAACACACTTTACTCAATACTACCTCCCTCTGCTGGGTATAGCAGTATTGTAATTCTTCAAGTGTTTTACTGTTTTTTAGTACAATTAAGAGGTAAGTTTAAAAAGATTTTAAGAAAACTATTCAACCAGAATTGGTGGTAACCTATGGTAGCTATTAGGAGTCATAAAAAGTGGAATCTGTATTAGAACAACAAGGTGCGTTGTTATTGTCTGTTTACTCCTCCTTCTTACTATCATGTTAATTTATTACTCACCTTCAGACAATGTACATTTGTTCCCCATTGCTCCCTGTTCTCTTTTCCCTCATAGCCAACTCTATATTCATGACTGTTTATGTAATATTTCATATTACAGTTACAAAAATTCATAGAGACAAAATATAACCCTCAAATCTAATAATAATTATAAAAATAAATTCATACTGCAATTGTGATATTCTAATCTATATAATGCTTCCTATGTCTTTATATTTTATTATATAATTTTATAGTTATTCATTCAAAAATAAAAAATAACTGAATTAAACTTCAACAGCTCTAGTAAGCAGAACACCTTCAATTCCCATTTATATTTCCGTTGATGTCACCAGAATTGATTAATGCTGTGTTAATTTCCGTCCTTTATTAAATTTATCATAAGAAATGAGCACTATAAATTTATAGTCTGAAGTATTTAACAGTTAATGAGTCTGATTTCTCATTCTAAAGTCTCCTAACTAGAAGACATGCTAGATGCTTATGGAGAGAAGGGCAGAAACTGGATTGCCAGATCTCTCATCTTCCTAGCCACCAGATTCCAGTTAATTTGACAGAAGTGCTTTTCTGTCTGTATTGTATTTTGACAGTTTAAAATGACCAACCCAGATCCACAGCGACCCACTTCCTTGACATACACTATTTCTTTTAGTCCTTTAGAATTGACCAGGAGTTATAAAATCAGCATCATTTATCTAGAAAATTCCTAAATTTTACTTTCCCAATTATTAATTTATCTACTTTCTGCAAAGCTGTCAAATCAGTTCTTCATTGTGGGTTAGTTCATCATATTCAGCATAGTTTTCTAGTCTCTTTTCCCTACCTGTATGAGAAATAAGACACATATATGAATCAATTTAAGTCCAAATTTATTTATAAATAGCAATAAGCAGTTCATTTGTGGTCCCTGTCCTGGGCTGTGCAGAGGCTATTTTTAGATTTCAAAATATGTACACAGGAAACAATTTCCTCTCTCTCTCTCTCTCTCTCTCTCTCTCTCTCTCCTCTCACCTTTCACTTTCAATCTTTCTCATTCACTTTCTGCCACTCACGTGTATACACATACATTTTTATCAACAATTGGAATCATACATCAATTCTTTTTAAAATATTTTATTTATTTGACTGAAGAGATGGCTCAGCGGTAAAGAACACTCTCTGCTCTTGCAGAGGACCGGGGTTCGATTCCCAGCACCCACATGGCGGCTACACACTGTTCTTAAGGACTGTTCCAGGGGAATCCGAAGCCCTCTTCTGACTTCCGTAGCATTGCAGGACACCGGTGCACTCACCTACATGCAAACAATACGCGTGAGTGCACTGGTGTCGTGCAATGCCCACAGGGTACATAAGAGGCTGTAGGATCCCCTGGAACTGGAGTTACTGACAGTTGTTAGCTGCCATGTGTGTGCGGGGATTCAAACCTGAGTCTTCTTCAAAAACAATGAGTGTTCATAAACGCTGAGCCATCTCTCTAGCCCCAGCAATTGGAATCTTACCTCAGTTCTTTACCACAGAATTCACAATCGTTTTAAATGAAGTGCCTGACCTTACAATTTTAAAAATACTATTTTTCCCTATACAAGACCTGAAGTACTAGGACGACTACTATAATTACTAATTTTACCTGTGAATCTATGCTCAAGATACACACAGCTTTATGCTAAATATGTATTGAATGAGTACAGTTTCTAAATGAATGTATCTTGTCTAGGGCAGAAAATTAAAATAAATATGCATCATTGAAACCTTCAACATATTACAGCTATAGATATAGACATTCAGTGTGCATATATGAAATATTTCTCAACATTGTAATGTGAAAGTTCTCGAATTTTTTATCATAATTATTGTACACCAGTATATTTCATCTCTCCATAAAAAGGAGACATCCCAATGCCTTAAATTTGCTGTATGTTGCTTAAGATTCCAGAGCTTTCCCATCAACAAATTGACCTTAATTCTTTACTTACACATTACTTTATAAACTATTATCATATGTCATTTTAGTGCTTTTTATTTTAGTCAGTTTAGTTAGAAACTTCCAATATTCTACTATACTTGGTTGAAATATTTGACTGAAAGTTATCTTCAAGACTGTTATTGGGGATAGAGTGATGCTTCCACAGTTCAGAACACCATCTGCTCTTGCACAGGAATAACTACTGTCCTTAACTGCAGTTTCAGGGGATCTGACACCCTCTTCTGATCTCTGTAGGCATTATATGCATGTAGGCAATACACTCATACACATATGTTAAAAATAATAATACATAAAATAAAAATTTTCTGCAAACTTTAAAATAAAATAGAAAATAATTCACATATATTTCATATCAGCAATAATCATCAAGTAATTATTTATAAAAACTGCACATGAATATTGAAAATATGTCCAGATTGACTAAAGTATCATCGCTGCCACCTGATATCTGCTATGCTACAAACTGTAAATCCAAAGTATTGAAGTGTATAGTATGAATCGATGCTGACCTCCCTTATCACAAAAAGAAAAATATTAAATCTCCTTTACTAATGAAAACTACTGGTAGAATTTGTTAACAAACTTATATGCCCTATGTCGTTATTGTACCTAATATTTAAAAATAACTTCATTATATTTATTTGAAAGAGTATTTTTAAGAATATGCATTTCTATGAATATCTGGAAAATGATGTAACTGTGTGGTAAATTTTGTATTAGCTAAACCAATCTTAATCCTTGCACACTGCAAGGATGAAAAGTCACAGAAATATGGGTACTGATGCCAATATTGCTCTTTCTACCCATTCTTTTTCCATTTGATTAATTTTCCTCACTGCTATTCTGTCCTTGATTTTTGATATATTTTCAGCTGTATTTGGTTTTACAGTACTGACTTCTTAGCATATTAGAGAGGGAAAAACAATACTGGATTTGAAAAGGTACTGACGGTGCAGAGCTGCGTTCAATTGATCTGGTGATGTCAGTGACTAGTTCACACCTCATTTCACTCTCCACACTATCCACCTTCTAACTTTCTAGACATTCATCAACTCAGTAGGAGCTTATGATTCCAGTCTTTCCACATGAAAGTTTTGCTGTATACAAATGACAGAAAGCTCTGTTCTGTAAAGCTAGTATACATTTCATTAATTCTTTCTTTCCCTTGATGCAGAACCCTACTTCTTCCACACTTCTTGTATCATGTAGTAGATTTACACAGGTTCTGTACATGGATTCATATGCAAGGTTTTTTTCTGAGTGCTTTTTTAATCTTCTCTGTCATCTTTCCTTGTGTCTGCTTCTCACATTTATAGGTAAAAATAAATGAAAACTTATATTTACAAAACAAATGCAGCAGATGAAAAAATGTAAAGATAAACATTCATATTTAACATTTGAATTTACAATATGCATTAAATGTGTTTATTTGATTATAAGAAAATTTAAGTCAATAGAGCTATCTAAATCCATTTCAAATCACAATAATAACCAGCATGAGAGGAAAATAAAATGGTGGCAAGTGACACAGAGAGAGGGAGGGAGAGCAATGAGAGAGAGGAGGGGAGAGAGAGATAAAGACAGACAGAGAGAGAGAGAGAGAGAGAGAGAGAGAGAATGTGAAAGGACCCAAGAAAGAAATGAAAGTATCATTCAAAATAAAAATATTGTCTACCAAGCAAGTGAAAATTATATTCAAACCTTTAACTCCTTTTGGTAATTTTTCATTTTATTGACAAGGTAATATATGAGCATTTTAAGCAATTTAGACAGATACTTAAATAAAAGACAGCATATGTTAATAGTTTAAGAATTATTTGGGAAGGAGGACGTGGCCTGATATGTTTGGAGGTTTCAGACATCACAGATAATGCTTTCTGTTGAACAAAAGAGAACGTGTGTGTGTGTGTGTGTGTGTGTGTGTGTGTGTGTGTGTGGTAAATGTCTCTCTTGCTTGTGCCACATGTTTACTAAACATAAAGATAAAATCATATAAAATCATATGCTGGATTATCCATTAATGCTGTGATATTGTTGCTGACTGAATATCAGCATCAGGAAATGGAAAGCAGTTTTCTGACCTTGCGCACCCATTCAACCTTCAGCCATGAAAGTATTAAAAGAGAAGGCTGGTGTTCTCTTGCTAAGAATCTGACACTGATGCACAGGAGAGTCACCAACAGTACACAGTGGGATTATTTAGAGGGAATATTCTTAAAGATGGAAATGGTTGACAAAATATACTGATAGGTTGGGCAAGCAGGGTCCCCTTCAAATTTCTTTCCTTTTTGATAGTCTCCAGAAATAATTTGGTCTTAGACCAGTGGTTTTGTGTTTTTATTTCTTTGTTTTTTTCAATTTTTGTTTGTTTCTTATATTTCTAACAATAGGTTCCATGAAACTTTGATGACATTGGCGAAACATTATTGTAGATGAACAAGAAAAAGTATATTGAAAATATGAGTTAATATGCCATAATGAAGCCCATTTATAGTGTGCTAACTATAAGTTTAATAACAAAGCAATAAACACAGGATCATATTGGACTAGAAGAATTTCTTTTGATTCAGAGTGTAATGCATATGCATATTTTAATCCATATTTAGTGTATATTGATGGATTGTCTATATGAAATGCTACAAATATCTCTATGAATAATACATATTTGTTATGTACATGAGTATATTTTATATGTATTTATACATGATGACATAGACTATCTAAAGGCCAAGACAAATGATTTTGGAACACTAATTTGAGCACATGTAATGTCAAATATTTGTCATTAACACCATTTTCAGTGAAAGTAATAGACATCTTAAAAATACTGTCTTCCCATTTGGAGGGTGCCATTTGGGATGTGGGTATAAAGACAAATAAGATTGTTTGGGCTGTTCTGTACAAAATACACAAAAAACTCGATCAAAATATATTATCTCCTATAGGGTCAGGGTACTTGCAAGGTAATTCTGAGGTGTATTCTACATAAAAGTAATCACACTCATCATTGCTCTTATCATCACAATTGTGGGCGCATTACTGGATAAATCTGAGAGAATTTGTAGAAGTTAGTACTTCTGTGTATGAGTGAATAATACAATCATGAACACAGGTCCACCAAGCTCAGGTGTGCCCAACTTCATAAAAACAGTACTTTAATACTTTAAGATTCAGCTTAATCCCAACTCATTAATAGTAGGGGGCTTCAATACCCCACTGTGTCCATTAGATAGATCACAGGGCAGAGAGTTAACAGAGAGATATCTGAATTAAATAATACCATATATCAAATGGACATTACAGACATCTACCAAGTATTCCACCCAAACACCAAAGGACACACTTTCTACTCAGCATGCCATGGAAGCTTCACCAAAATCAACCATATACTGGGGCACAAAACAAATCCCAACAAATACAAAAAGATTGAAATAATTCCATGCATTCTATTAGACCACAATGCAATAAAGCTTACAGTCAACACCAGAAGACGCCCTAGTCACCACATGAACAAAAGGAGATTAAACAACAAAGGCTGAATAATGAATGGGTCAAAAGAGAAATTAAGTAAGAAATAAAAATATTCTTGGAACTAAATGATAAGGACAATACAACACAACAAAAACTCTGGGACACGCTGAAAGCTGCCCTTAGAGGGAAGTTTATAGCTCTGAGTGCCTACATCAAAAACTCAGAACACAAATAAATGACTTAACATTGCAACTCAAGACTCGTGAAAAACAACAAATGAAACCCAAACCCAGCAGACAAGAAGAAATAACAAAAATCAGAGCAGAAATTAATGAAATTGAAACAAAGAAAACAATACAAAGAATTAACATATCCAAAAGCTGGGTTCTTTGAAAAGATAAACAAGATTGACAGACTACTAGCCCAGTTTGCCAAAAGAAAGAAAGAGCACCTCTGAATCAACAAAATCAGAGATGAAAGGGGATACATCAAAACAGACACCAGAAAGATACAGAACATTATAACGGAATACTTTAAAAACCTATATGCTACCAAATTTGCAAACCTAAAAGAAATGGACAGATATCTAAAGTCATGGGAACCATGAAAACTAAACCAAGAAGAAATCAGCAGCTTAAAGAGACCCATAACACAAAAAGAAATTGAAATACTAATACAAAGCATCCTGAATAAAAAAAGCCCAGGACCAGATGGATTTATAGAAGAATTCTATCAGACATTTAGAGAAGATCTATATCCAATACTACTTAATTTATTCAAAAAGATAGAAATGAAGGGAGCACCTCCAAATTCCTTCTATGAAGCCAGCATCACTCTAATAATAAGCCAGGTGGAGATACAACTAAAAATGAAAACTATAGACAAATATCCTTAATGAACATAGATGCAAAAATTCTCAACAAGATACTTGCAAACTGCATACAGACACACATCAAAAAGATCATCCACCATGATCAAGTCAGCTTTATCCCAGAGATGCATGAATGGTTCAATATACATAAATCAATAAACGTTATAAATCATATAAATGTGCTCAAAGACAAGAACCACATTGTCATCTCAATAGATCCAGAGAAGGCCTTTGACAAACTTCAACATGCTTTTATGTTCAAAGTCGTAGAGGCAATCAGACTGGAGGGAATATACCTCAAAATAATTGAATCCATATGTAACAAACTCACAGCCAACATCATACTAAATGGAGAAAAACTGAAAGCATTTCCAATGAAATCAGGAACCAGACAAGGCTGTCCACTGTCTCCATTTCTCTTTAACATAGTGCTTGAAGCTTTTGCAAAAGCAATAAGACAAGAGCAGGAAATTAAATGAGTAATAACTGGAAAAAATCTAATTATCCCTTTTGGCAGATGATATGATAGTATATCTATGAAACACCAAATATTCCACCAGAAAACTCCTAGAAATTATTAACCCATTCAGTAAATTGACAGGTTACAAAATTAACCAACAAAGGTCTGTAGCCTTTCTATATACCAATAACAAGCAATCAGAGAAAGGGTACATGGAAACACTCCCCTTCACAGTAGCTGCAAAAAATAATAAAATATCTCAGAATAATGCTGACCAAAGGCTTTAAAGACCTCTACAATGAAAATTTTAAATCTTTAAGAAAAGAGATTGAGGAAGATATCAGAAGACGGAAGGATCTCCCATGCTCATGCATTGGAAGAATTAATATTGTGAAAATGACCATCTACCAAAAACAATTTATAAAGTCAATGCAATGCCAATCAAAATCCCCATGACATTTTTCTCAGAATTGGAAAAAAAATCCTAAGATTCATATGGAAGCATGAAAGACTTTGGATAGCAAAAGAAACCCTGAGCACTAAGATCAATGCTGAGGGGATTACTATAACAGATTTTAAGCTGTATTACAGACCTATAGTCATAAAAACAACATGGCACTGGCATAAAAACAGGCCCAAAGATCAATGGAACAAAATTGAAGTCCCAAATATGACTACATGCAATTTCAGCCACCTGATATTTGACAAGGGGGCCAAGAATATTCACTGGAGGAAAGAGAATGTTCAGCAAATGGTGCTGGCAAAACTAGATCTCTATCTGTAGAAGAATGAAACTAAACCCCTATATTTCACCTTGCCCAAAAGTCAATTCCAAATGGATCAAAGACCTGAATGTAAAGCCTGAAACTCTGAAACTGTTAGAAGAAAACATTGGCAAAAATATAAAATATATAGGTGTAGGAAAGGATTTTCTAAACAGGACATCAATTGCTCAAGAAACAAGGTCAAATATCAACTAATGGGATCTCATTAAACTAAAAAGCTTCTGTACATCAAAGGAGGCAACCAGGGAAGCGAACAGAAAACCCACAGAAATTGAGAAAATCTTCACCAGCAACACATCAGACAGAGGTTTAATATCCAGAATGTATACTGTCTCTCAATTGGCTAGTTCCTTTAATGGGTGGGCCTGCTGCAGAGTGTGGACTATGGGGTTGTGGCTGGGAGCCATCTTGGAACAGAAGCCCTGCGCTGAGCTGGAGAAGCCACAAGCCATGGGGAAGCATGCTAGCCATGGGAATACTGCGTGCAACAGCTGAAAGACAGAATGGACTGACTTTTATGGACCTGGGGCGATTGATCACTGGCCCCAGAAGCGTGAAAGAATTACAGCCATGGCATGGTCTGATAAAGCAGACTCTGAGGCATGTCATGGGGCTAGGCATTTGGTATTCATACATTTGTAAGTTAATAAATACACATAAAATATATTACATGGTTTGTCTGATTGCGCTGGAGACCCAGAGATAATTTGGGCCACAGAATTGGCATAGTCGGCAGGATATGACGAAACTGAGCATAAGTTTTAGAAGATCGCTAATGGCAACACTGATGTGGTTTTTGCAATGGGTAACTAAAAGAGGCCAGCAATGCAAAATTGGGGGCCATGGTTGTGTTGTAAATGTGGGGATATGTTGCAGGTATGTGAAGATTTGTTAAAAGTTACCCAAAGGCTAGAAAATCTTTTACCTGCTCTAGGCCCAAAATGGAGAGCCCAGAGAGAGAGGCCACTTTGCATCATAAAATATATGTCCCAGGCAGTAGAAGCTGAAAATGCTGCACTGACAGACCCAGTTACAGAACTGGAGAGAGAAAAAAGGCAGGACACTTTGATTTCGGTAAAGTCCAAGGACTCAGAGAAAGAGACGGATGATAGTAAAAAGGAAAAAAAAGCTAACTGTACTGTAGCTAGGAAATATTCCATGGTAGAACTGTTAAAACTAAGAAAAACTTACAAGCAAGCAAGCAGAGAGCCCATGGCCACGTGGCTTGTGAAAGTATGGGACATGGGAGCAAATGACTTCAGTCTAAGTCCTTCAGAAGCTTCACAGCCTAGTTATATAACCATCCATCCATCCTTACGCTATAGGCTGTTCAATCTAAGTCAATGCAGGGGGGAGGCATCCTTAATGGGATGGCTGGTTGAAGGCATTAAAGATACATGGTTTTCACCAAGGGAGACTAAAGGAGAGGAAGGCATTACTGAGAGAACTATGTATAAGAAAAGCAATATATAATGTCCAGTTCACTGGGCCAGATAAGACTGTGTTCACCAGAGAAATGAAAGAAAGCTTTATTCAACTGGGACTTCGAGAATGGTATGTGGCTTTAATGTCTTTACTAAGCCCTTTGATGGGATGGATTCTTTGTAAAGTGAGAGAGGCTTTGGTAAATCTAAATGATTCTGACCAGGATGTAAAATATGTCTGTGAACACCCTATAAGAGATATAAAAAAGACCAGACAAAGGAAATGCTCCACTTGGATCACTCGAAGACAAATGTGGCAAGACTTATGTCAAGCCCAAATCCCCAGAAAAAAAAACAAAACAAAACTCATAGAAAACCAAATTTATTGCTAAGACATTTCTGGAAGGCTTTAAAACCAGAACAGTTTACAAATGATATTTGGAGGATAACAACTGTACAAGGGGTGGTTAAGAATCCCTAAGGATTAAATAAGATGCATTGCTCTTCTGATAAAGGCTATACTAGGGGTGGAAGCAGGTTTTCCTGCCACGTTCTCCTCCAGCAAACTGATGTGTCAATGGGAAGATGAAAGATGTGGCTACAGTCAGGAGGCAGAGCCAGTGCCTGTCTGACTCAGGGAACCAGCAAGTGCAGGGGGATCAGGAGAAGACCCCTGCCTCCTGAGCCCAGTGCAGGGTCAGGCAACTCTATCCAACTCCTGTAAGTATATGAAGAATAAAAGAATCCAAAGGGATAACTAAAAATGGCAATGAGCTAACCAATTAATGCCTCATACCCATGTTATGGTACCTAACAAGGATCTATGGAGAAAACAGTTAAAATGATTGGACAAAACCTTTCCATGCTTAATGAGACCTTGTCTATGAGTGACTTAATATACAATTTTAATGTTCCTTTGAATGTTTTACAGATGTGAAACCCATTTGAAAGATATTTGAAGAAAAAAAGGCCAGCTATAGACAACTGTTAAGAAAATCTACAGTACCAGGGGCGATTTGCCCCCCTATGAGTCAGAGAGAGCTCCTAGGGGTCCTCCAATTCACCAAGGTTATTGCCATTAATGTCGGTTGTACACTAGAAAGGTTGGTAAGGCCACGTTGCTAAGGATACTGCATGTTGTGAGCATGGGAGAAGAAGAGATGGAACTGAGACTAAGCCAAAAAACTCCATGCCACTGGATGGACTACATTTATATTGCCAGAAGGCTCTATACAGATGGTTGGGGAAGAAAGGATCACCTATAAGTCTACTCAACGATGGATCCCATGTACTGCATCCTATGGACATGCCAAGCAATACCTGTAAGTGTAATAATGGCTTAACCACATATGTACAACTGACAAATTTCTAATTGTAAAAGGCATACTCCTAGGGGTGGAACACACATCTGGGGCTGTAGACCAGGCCAACACTTTTTGTTAAGAATTGCTACAGGCCCTAGTGGAGAAGCCATCATGAGTATCTTGTTTAATGACTATAGTACATTTATTGGGATATCTTTGCGGCATCTGTATTTACATTCATGTTTGTTTAAATGTGTCTACTTCCTTCCATTTGTCTTTATAGTAGAAGAAACACCACTGAGAAAGATCAGTGGCCACAGCCTAAAGATGACTAATGGGGAGGCCCAAGAAGCCACTATCTCACCATGATGCAAGAGAGATCGCCCTAAAATCTATCATCCCCTCCAAGGCTCAAGAACTTTAGCGGAAGATGGACGGAAAGATTGTAAGAGCAGAGGAAATGGGTGGAGTGTTTCCCAGTTGGCTAGTTCCTCCAAAGGAGAGGGTCTGCCACACTATAGAGGTGTGTCTGGGAGCCATCTTGGAATGGAAGCTATGAGCAGAGCTGGAGAAGACATGAGCCGTGGGGAAGCTGCGAGCCATATGGGAAGTATGTGAGCAGTGGGAATGCTGTGCACAATGGCTGATAGACAGAATGGACTGACTTTTATGGATCTGGGGCAATCCCTGGCCCCAGAGGCATGAGTGAACTGTGGGCATGGTGCGGTCTAATAAGGCGGGCTCAGAGGCATGGTGCAGGGCTAGCACTGGGTACTCATTCCTCTGTAAGTTAAGAAATACACATAAAATATATTATATGTTTTGTCTGATCGCGCAGGAGACCCAGGGAGAATTCGGGCCACATTAACAAACTCAAAAAAACAGAATCAAAACAAGAAGTAACCCAATTAAGAGATGGGCTAAGGAGCTAAACAGAGAGTTCTCAAAAGAAGTAGTAAAGATGCCTATGAAGCATCTTAAAAGATATTCAACATCACTAATAATTAGGGAAATGCAAATTAAAACCACTTTAAGATTTCATTTTACCCCAGTCAGACTGGCTAAGATCAAGATAAAAAATGATACCAAATGATGGAGAGGATGTGGGGAAAGGGGAACACTCATCCACAGCTGGTGGGGCTGTAAACTTGATCAACCCCTATGGAAAGCAGTGTGGAGAACTCTTAAAAAACTAGAAATGAACCTATCATTGACCCAGTTATACCACTCCTATGTATATACCAAAAGAACTCATCCTATTACAGAGACACTTGTACATCCAAGTTTGTAGCTGCTCTTTACACAATAGCTAAGAGATGGAAGCAACCTAAGTGTCCCTCAACTGACAAGTAGTTAACAAAAATGTGGTATACTTACAAATGGAGTTCTATTCAGCAGTAAAGAAAGGTGAAATAATGAAATCTGCAGGTAAATGGATGGAACTAGAAACTGTTATACTAAGTAAATTAACACAGACTCAGAAAAAAATTGATATATGTTCTCCCTCATATGTGGATCCTAGAGCCAAATCCTGGTAAGTATGTATACAGACATAACTACAGGAACCAGGATAATGGAAAGGAACATAGTGATGTAAAGGAAAAGAAAGAATCTGACATAGACAACCAATAGGAAATAGGTGTTAATAAGGGTGATATGGATGAAAATTGGGTTAGTTTTAGGGAGGGGGGAGGGAAGGGTATACAAGGAACCCAGGGGATAAAGGGAAAGAAGGCACTCAAGAGAGATAGTACCATAGGAGAAGGCCTTTATTAAGGGAGAAAGGGGGGAAATGGGGCCACCTTAATTGGGGGAACCATGATGGAAAGGTGAGACAATGCAAGAGATAAATAATGCCTAGCTAGTTTTAAAAACCAGATGAAACCATATTACTCCAATAACATACCAACAAATTATACATAGCAGATCAAGATATACAAGTCTAGGTAAGGTTTCTCTGAGAACAATTGGTCTTTGCCCAAGATTTGTCTACATGACACACAGTAATTAAAAGTACCAGACTGTTGGAACTAACCTTCTTGGATGTTTATCAGACATACTTTGGGGCCTATAATAATTTGGTCCAAGGGACATAAAGGACAGTTTTTGCTCTCCCCTCCTAGTTCAACGTGTTCCAGGGGACTACGAGCATCTCTCAAAATGTTCTGTAATTGTGGTAGGTCACCTGTCCTCTTGATCAAGGAGGCCAAGGAGACACCATGAGATGGGACTTGAACCAGTGTCCAGTCTACAAAGATGGGGGTAAACACAGAGGAAAATTTTCCTCCATGCTTCCAAGCGAAGCCAGCCATGGTTGAGTATGACCTATGACTTATCTTCACATAGGCAGAACTGATAAAAGAAAGGAGCCAGGAACTCCTGCCAAGCCCGTTTGACCCAAGCACTTGGGAGGCCAGCCTGGTCTATATAGTAAGTTCCAGGACTGCTGGGGCTACAGGGTGACCCTGTCTCAAAACGACATTTTGAGTCATAAAATAAATAAATAAATTGGTTTATCTGGGTCAACTGTATGGCCTTAAATACCCAAAAGAAAAATATAACCAAAGATTAAAGGAGCCAATATAATTTTTAAGAGTCTTAGGCTACATAACAAGCAACAATTCTGGATAGGAGATACGTTCTTTTGAGTTCTGGTCCAGGGTGGCCAAAGGGACTCCCAGATAGTAACCCAGCATAGAACTTGGAAAATGAACAGCAGACTCCAATCTTATCTAAAGGAATTTTGACAACTTACTGCTGCTAGATGAGGAACAGCTGAGTTACCTAAAAACAGAGGCCTCTAGATAGGCTGACTAGATTCACCAGATGGACATGTAGTGGGGAACGGCTGGGGGTCCTGACAACACAGCCGACAGTAGCAGGGATAACAGAGTATAAGGGCTGTAGTTGGTGGAGGGTCCATCTGGGAAGTGGGTGTATATTTGAATAAGATGGTTTGGGATGTTCTTTGTGATATACAAACACCAAAAAAAATCAACAAATTAAAAAATCTATCATTTTGAGGAGGAAGCATAAAAATTTACATCATGTTAATTAGTAGAGGTGATAAGTATTACCATTGAAATCTACTCGATGACTTTATAGACATACACAGGTGTCAAGGATCCAAGTACAACCGATTATGACTAGTAATAATGAGATACATACAGATTACAGATGCATGCACCAACATCTCAGTGTTAGTAGCAAAAACAATGTGTCTTTCTGTAAGAAACAGTATATTTTAAATTGAAATGGAGATCTCTTTTAAAGGTTGAAAACTCTTTCAATTTTATGTCTTACAGGGCTTATATTTTGTTCAATATTGTATAACTGTATTAATTAAATTGTGAACCTAAAAATTTACAGGCACTTATGAAAGAGATTTATTCTTGTTCTGGAGTGTGTTTCTGAATATGTTAAAGCTGTAATGAAATGCTTCTTCTAATCATGTGGTTAAGAAAATTAAAAAAATTAATTTTAGAATAATTGTTTGGAATCTACATTATTTAGAAAATGTACTTGATTTTGCTATTACTGAATTATCACGTCTTTCCTTTAAAAACCATAATTTTTGTATAAATCAAATTCTAATACAGGACAGCCATAGCAGGGTAATCTTACCTTATGTATCCTGTAGCTCGGTAAATATGACAAAGTGTCAGAGGAGAGACTGTTGTGGTAACAAAAGAGAAATTTCAATAAAAACTTAGTGTGTATTCTTAGCAGGTTATTTTCCTTCCATATGTCTGAAGGACAAGACTGGTTAGGCTTAGAACATCAGACGAAAAACACCCTAAGAGATAAAAATTGTTCCGAATGGTATGTGAGAGTGTAATAAAGATGACTAGTAAAATATGAAATGGGGATATTATATCTCAGGTATCAAATAACATCTACAAATGGTTTATGGTAGACAAATAAAGATTATAGTTCCTCATAGAAGCTAAGTATTTAATTTGTGTGACATAAATTAGATGATCTAGTCACCTACTAACAGAACGAGCAGTAACAGTATATTTCTGTGTTCTAAAATAATCCTGTCAGTTTTTACCCTTGGAATAACTTTACTATATGTTCATTATAAAATTTAAAACAGATGCATTGTAGACTCCACAAATTAAGTATGAAAATGAAAACTAAATTATGGATTTCATGAACACAATAAAACTTATCATATCTCTTTTGTCTTTTTTGTATTTTTTGAACTTCTGTGTATTTCATACATAACAACAATCTATCTCATTCCTGACCTGCAAACTCCCATGCCCCCCCCACTGGATTTCATGCATTCTGTCATTTATGTTAAGGCCTATGGAACCAAGTTAGTGTCTCCAGTTGTCTCTCAGTGCATGTTAATCCACTGGGTTCTAGTCAGCCTATCTAGAGTCACTCCCTTAAGGAAGATGAGCTCTTCCTCACACATTACATCTAATTTATATTCAGTAAACCTTTTATTTTTATTTATTCACTACATATTGTGGGGTGTTTTTGATTTGTAAGTCAGTATGCTACATTCTTGGGAAATTATAGTCAAGAAAATGGAGTGCTTACTATACTTTAAGTTTATTGTCATGGAGAGAATGAACAAATACAATACCAACCCACAGACATTGTGTAAATGCATACGCATAAAGAACAGGGTGATTTGTCAGAGAATCATAGAAACTGACTTCCAGGCTAGATTATAGATTTCTTACCAACCTTAAGGAATAACTTACCTATAAGAGGTAGTTATAGTTTACAAATCCATTTCTTACATGGTAGGTTTTTGTGTCCTGTAGCACTGCACTCATTTGAGGATGGGAAAACAGAGCTTTAGAGAGATCAGAAGATGTTTTACAAAAAAATTCACCTTAATATTTTTCTTTTTTCTCTGTCTTGGCTTATTCTAGTAGAAAAACTGCTTAATATTATTGGCTTATCCAAATCATCTGAGTGTTCCAACTAAACATTTCATGCTTAAAACATCTCAATGATTAATAATATATCAATCTCTTTATATTTTGGCTTTCCCCATATAATCATAATACTATTGTATAATTCAATATTTTAATTTCAAAAGGTGACTGAATCTATCAAAAGTTTGTGCTCCAAAATACAACAATAGTGACCATAATGTTAACTTTATTTATTTAGTATTTTAAGAATTATTTATTTAATATAAATGTATTCATATTTCAGAATCAAGCCATGGATAGATTAAAGGTCCTCTATAACCTTATAAAATACAAAATAATGTCATAAATTTGGAATTTGTTTTCATTGTTCCTTGACATTGTCACTACATTGTAGTAGTTTTTATAACATTTATATAAGTGCCTTATAGCGCATATATGTCTGTATGCATATGCTAATCTTTAAAATAATGTGTTATATAATATTACTAATCCAAAATTCAGACATAGAATATTCTGATCAGGAATTAAGCAATTTCTTATTCTACAATTAAGTTAGAAAATCACCTTCAATTCCAGGAGTTTGGGCAACAACTTTTAATCAATCCAGTAATCCATAATCAATTTCTTCAATATATCTAAGGCAAGTATGGAGGAAATCTGGGGTGCTGTTGAGATTTAATCAGATGCTTTGGACACACTCAATATTCTTGTTCTTCCCTTGCTCTTTCTGGCTCATTTGACCTATATATAATGTTAAACAGCTCCCTGGCTGACAGACAAGCTATCTCATCATATGGCAAATGGTAATACACTCCATTACACAGAAACTTTAAAATCATAGCCCCACTGAGAAGCCGCTCTAAGGGTTTAACTGCTCTCCTGGCAGATATCAGCCAATATCCAGATATATCATTGAGGGAGCCGCAACTGACCACAGAAAGATGTGGGAGGGAATCAGGATCTTATTTCAATTCTATATTAAAGCTGCTAGAAGTTCATGTACTTTTTTATTGAGTGTGTGAGGAAAAAATGATTCAAGATATCCATATTGGAGCAAAATCTAACTCAATGTCTATTCTTAGTCACTACTTTAAAATTCTGATCATTCACTTAGTACTGAACAAGAAAGTGGTGCTGTAGCAACATGTTAAGTTGTATAATTTTTGCTAGGCTCTATCAGATGTGATATAAATTTGGGAGAACTGTAGACGTCCAATGATGAAGATTATATATAGATATAAATAAAGTTAAAACATAGAAATACTAATTTCAATCTTGCAAAAATTGCCAATGGCACTTTGCTCTTGTTTTAATAATTACTTTTTAAATTTTCTATTTATTATTCTTGTTATATGTGTATGCATGTATTGCCTGCATGTAGGTAAGTGCACCCGTGTCATGCAATACCCTTGAAAGTCAGAAGAGGCTGTCGGATCCCCCTAATTACGATAATTTAGCTAGCTATAATCAAACATATAGTTGATTTAAAAAGTATAAAATAAGCAATATTTTATGCTTTTTATTTTCAGTACAGAAGTGTAAACTGAGGGTTGCTGCCAACAGCAGAATACAACAGATTTCAGGTAGATAATACAAAAATGCCATATTAAATTTTTCTTGATTCTTCAAGAATGTCATGCACATATTTTGTTCATGTTCGGATCATCTCTCTAATATCCTCCCACACTACTTCACCCCCTCCACCCGACAATTGTCCTCAGTTACTTTTCTTTACTAATGGCCTATCATGTCTAACATATGTTCCCCAAATGCTCTTGGGTATGGGTCTATTGTTCTTAATGTAGTCAATTTACCAGGCATCACACCAGTAAAGAAAACTGGCTTTCTTTCTCCCAACATCTATAAATTGGCAATGCATCCTCAGCTAGAGGTGTGGCTTCTTTCCAACCTTCTCTTCCCTTCAATGCTGGAATTTTTTTCTGGCTTGGGCTTGCACAGGTCTTGTGAATGATGTCCCAAATGTTATGAGTTCATGTTTGCAACTACCCTGTGGTGTCCGCACACATGCTTTACTTGTGTCCATCTGCTACTCCTGATTCTTAGAATATTTTCACTGCCTCATCTGCGATGATCCCTAAGCTTTGGAAGTAGAAGGCATGATACGGGTATTCAATTTAGGGCTGTGCACTATACAGTGTCTTAGTCTTTGCATGCTGACCAGCCATGGGCCTCTGCTGTAATCACCATCTGGTGCACAAAGACGTTTCTCCAGTGACATTTGAGAGATGCACTGATTTATGAGTATAACAGTAAGTAATTAAGAGTCAGCTTAGTACAACTATGTCTACTTAGTGGAATAATTGCAGGAGTTTCTCCCCTATAGCCTATGCCATATATAACCAGAGTTGCTTGGCTCTAATAACAGTGGCAGGTCTGTGCTTCATCTTGTGAAGTAGCCCTTAAATCTATTCAGAAGGCAGTTAGTTCCTTCCAGCAACATTGGTGCCCCTACTGCACAGTGGATATATCTTGCCATGTCAGGTGTTAGTGTAGCTCCCAGGGTTCACACCTGGAATAGCTTGATGATTATCCCTCTCTTCCAGTTGCATTGATAGCACCTTCTAGTACTATGACAGCTAGCCAATATAGATGGAGCTTTGAGGTCAGTACCAGCTTGATTTCTCCTTGTTTGTTCTATAACTCACAAATGTAGTGTCTTAAAAAATATGTTCTTAATATCTATTTCTGCAAGTGAAACAAGAGCAATGGCAAGAGGCAGTATAGTTTCAGGGTCTATGGGAAGCCCCTGGTCAACAATGCCAAAAGATCATCTATGCCTGGCACTGGGGTTTTTATTTGCTAGACAGTGATATCTGGTAAGGTTATTGAACCCATACAACAGGTTAAATACATTTAAAGTAATCATTCTAAGTGAAGTAGCCCAGATCCATGAAGACAAATGTCACAAATTCTGTCTCATAAGTGGATACTAGCTTTGAATCTTTATGTAGGTGTGCCTCAATTGCAAAATCCTTAGTGGACAGGAAATTAATATGGACCCATGTGGGAGGGGACAGGGGAGGGTGGATAGGATGCAGTGGTATTAAGGAGGAAGGAAAGTAATCAGATAGAAAGGTCAAATACAGTGTGGAATGAGAGGATAGGGCAGAATAGGGAGTAAGAGGAGGGATAAAATTGAAGACCTTTTCAAAAAGTCATAGGGAAACCTACCGAATATATAATCTTCTTTAAAAGAATATATATATGCATACAAATTGGGCATGGTAATGCATTCCTTTAATCCCAGGAATCTGGGGGCATAGTTAGGCAACTTGCTGTGAGATCCGGGCTGTCACTGTCGGTCTGAGATGGTATACATCGGGAGTTCCAGGTGAGCTGGAACTGTGTAACTCTGTGTGTGTATGTGTGTGTGTGTGTGTGTGTGTGTGTGTGTGTGTGTGCAATATCAATCTACCTTTTTTAAATGTTGTGTTTTCATTTGTAATCATTGTATGATTTGAAAAGCACATTTCTGTAAGAAATGAGATAGTTAACTGTAGAACTTTGAATTCTTCTGACGAAAGCCATTCTGCAAACAGCAGATAAATGGACTGATAAAAATATATTATTCTGCAGTGGAACTGGTGGATTATTCCATTGAGCATCCTCACAATTATATTACTTATTATTGGTATTTCTAATAAACAACATGAATTAAAGGCACCTAATGGGATGCAGCACTATTTTTTTCTTAATGTATTTTTAATTGATTTTTTGTGAATTTCATACTTCTTAACCATATTTAGACCACCTCCCCCAGTCACACCTAACATAGCTCCCCCTGACTGGATTTCATGCATTCTGTCATATCTGCCATATTTAGGCCTATCGAGTCAAGTTTGTGTATGTACCTAGTTGTCCCTCAGTGTAAGTTCCTCCACTGGATTAGGGGGAGGGGAGGAAAGATTTTAGTAGCCAGGGTTAGTGCATGATCATAAGGAAACAGTCTTCCAGTCTCCTGGGAACCTTCTCATATGAAAGTGGAGCAATGATGACATCATGCACAAGACCCATGCAAATTCAATCAGACAAAACCCCAGCAGAGAACTGGCGAATGGGCAGCAGGCCCCAACCTTAGCAGAAGCACTACTGAGAGCTGGTTTTGAAGGGAGTTACCCTAGATAGGCTGTCATCAGTGATAGAAAAGTTTAAATAAGAAATAGTTTATGAAATACTGAAGGCTAACAATTTTCGGTTTAAATTAAGAAATTCAATATATTTCCATTTATTTTAAGGTGTGTAAGTGCTTAGTAGCCTATCACATACTACTAATGACTAGAGTGATTATAACTGTATTGTGTGCTCTAAGGAGGCTTCAAGTTATAGTCAAGGATAATGAGAGCAGCTGCCAAGAAGGAGCCAATAAAGATTATATGTGTGTGGCCTTCAAACCCAAGTTTTCTACACTTATATTGAAAAGGTGCAGCCAACCTGAAAGGAACTAAAATTATGAATATATATTTCATATATATATATATATGTATCCTGGAATCCCTATTTCTGACCTTATTTAATCATATATTCAATTCTTTACCATGTAAGGTGCTTTGACTATCAGAATTCATGGTTTTAAAATATAACTAAATCAAAATTTACAGTGAGAAACGCCTTATGATTATGGAAAGTGTAAGATAACATAAAAAGGCTTTTTACAAATACATTATTTGTATTGGACAGCAAGTGTAATCTATTTATTCATAATACATTTTTTCTTGTATAATCTTGGATTTATCTATTCATATAATGGTTTGATTATTATGGAAATAAATCTTAAATTATTTATACATAATTTGGATTTTCAAAATATTTGAATTGGACTTTAGTATTTATCAAAAACACATATTGCCAAAAGTAAAGATTAATTATGGTAATTGAATAATTCATGCTTAATGTAACAAATCAAAGATTTGGGTTTGGTGTCACACAAATTTAATTCCAACACTAGGGAGATGGAAACAAGCTGTCTCTTTGACATCAAAGACAGCCTAGTCTACAAGGCACATTCCAGGCCAGCTGCGGCTACAGGGAGACCTTGCCCCCCCCAAAAGAAACAACAAAACAAAACAAACAATTAAACAAAAATGCCCATGACACCTGGTTCTCTAGTTCAGATTTCCTTCATTAGTCAATGGACAATTGACCTGGCTTTATGGTTTCTATTTCCAATACTGCAATTACAGTGGTACACCAGTTGTTCCACATCTAGAAGTCATATGTGTTGATGAGCAAAGACCTTAATATAATTTTGTTACTTTTGTGCTTTGTATTTGCAAATAGTGCTTTCTTGTTATTATCATAACAGAAATAGTCACATGAAGTGATATCATATCTTAATATGATAAAAACTGTATCTCAGTTAAGAGCACTGACTGATCTTGCAAAGGACTCAGGTTCACAAGCACTGCATGGCATGGGTCCACTTACCCACATGCAGGCAATACACACACATATTAAATAAAAATAATAAATAAAATAAAATAATCAATTTATTATGCCTTATTTTACAGTTGTACATTTAAGGAAATCTGTTATCTTTGCAGGTTATAATCCCATAAGCCACTTTCCAGTGTCAACATCATGGGGTCTTGATCAGGTTCCTTTGCTCTGTCCATTAAAAAATTATAAGGCAACAGGATTTGAGAGATGACTCAGCAGTTAAGAGTGCTGACTGTTCTTCCAGAGGACCCAGGTTCTATTCCCAGCACCCACATCGCAGCTAACAACTGTCTGTGACTCCAGTTCCAGGGGACTATGATGCCCTCTTCTCACCTCTACAGTCATTGCATGACACAGGTTTACCTATCTACATGCAGGCAATACATTCATACTCATAAAATAAAAATGGTAAATAAAATATTTTTTAAAAACTTACAAGGCAAGGAAAATAGGCATAGCAGAAGGCAATTAATAATAATGTTTATTAAAAGTAAACAAACACACAGAGAGAAAGACTATTCACTGGTGAAGAAGGAATTCAGACTCTAACAAATCCAAAAGCCCTGGGGACTTCAGCCTTTTGAATGTTTTGTATGGTCTGGAGCAGGTCTCTTTCCCCAAATTTTGGATTGCTCAACTTAAAGAAGAGAGAGTTGGTAGGTCACAGATCCAAGCTGAGGTATGTCCAGAACTGGTCTTGGCTAACGTGGGCTGCATTGTTCAGATGGGAAAGTGATCCTGCCCTACAGAGGTAGGGGGCAGTGAAGAATCAGGACCGTTTTTGTTGCTTATCATTGAGCCTCTCAAGTTGTTAACGATTTATTCCCTCATCAGAAGTCTAAAAATTGCTTTTAGCTCCTCTCAGATTTCACTATAAATGTGGTGAAAAGCTGTGATTACTAGTCATGTCATAGCCTGAATTATGGGTTTCTTTGAAATTTCCATTTCCAAACTATTTATTCCAGCACATGTAAACTCAGTTTTCCTCATGACATGGACAAACTATAACCTACAATTTCTTTGGTACTTTATAACAACACAGGTGGCCTCAAGTACCACTTTGCCATGTCTATGCTGGGATTTTGTCTGAGTTTGCTTAGAACTTATGCATGCTGCCACTATTGCTTTGAGTTCCTAACAGACCAGCTGACTGAAAAATTCTGTTTCCTTGTGCTAATCCACCACTTCTGACTCATAATCTATCCACTTCCTTTTCCTCAATGATTCCTGAATCTTGGGAGGAAGAAGTTTGAAATAGGTGTCCTATTCAGGGATAAACACCCTGTAGCCTCTTGTTCACTGCACACTGGCCTGTTGTGGGTTTCTGTGATAATTATACCATATGCTTCATAAGAAAACTTCTCTGGTGAGAGTTGAGAGGTGCATTCATCCTGTATATAGAGGTTGCATTGAAGATGTGTCACTTAGGATTAAGTGACTTTCAGACACTTACTTTCTGCATATGACCAGTTCTGGAACTCCATAATAGTCTCCATCTGCTGCTGTATCCTTTTATATAATGTCATGCACATATTCTCTCTGAATATGCTTTGTTTTTACTGCTGTATTATATATATTTATATGTATGTGAGGATTTTTGGATTTGTATGATTTCATCTTTTGATAACTGTAGACAATATTTTTTGCTCTGTGTTCTGCTTGTCGTGGTTTTAATTAGGGCATTGTATAAACATATAGTACTTTTGGTACTACTTTTAGTTTTGCTTTCAAAATGATATTTTCTAGTGCAGTCTCTTTAGATTCAGTATCCACATAGTTTAACGCACTGCTTTTGCCAAACTTCCCTTTTAATTATGTCCATTTTCTATTCTGAGTCAAACCATGAAAATATTGAATTATGTCATAGCACTTGACTGTTACTCTAAGGTTGAGACTGTCAGGTTTGGCTTATGCTGATCAATTACAGTATTCACAAATGTTAGTGAAATTCTAAACACTTTATAACTCAAAATTATTAATAGTCCTTGAATACTGGCTATTCACTTTAAAGTAATTCAAAATAAGTAATTCTTCCAGAAAAGGGAAAAAAACGTTTTTTCATACTGAACATCATCAAATTAAATAGCACAATTAATTCAACACCAAGCAAGGAAAATGTATGCTTATTTGAGTACAGAACTTTAAAAATAAAACATATACATTTTATTTATCCTAAATTAAATCATCATAAAGAAAAAAATGAAACCATGCAATTTTTATATAAGTAATTCTTCCAGAAAAGGGAAAAAAACGTTTTTTCATACTGAACATCATCAAATTAAATAGCACAATTAATTCAACACCAAGCAAGGAAAATGTATGCTTATTTGAGTACAGAACTTTAAAAATAAAACATATACATTTTATTTATCCTAAATTAAATCATCATAAAGAAAAAAATGAAACCATGCAATTTTTATATATTATATAAAACTTATTTTTTGGAAAATAAATTTGCCACTGTAGATTCATTGCTTCTTTAAAACAAGAATGAAGATCAAAATATTTTAAATTCATAGAAAATTATAAATTATTTATTATTTTGTTAAATTTGTCCTTTCAGAAATTCCTAAAAGACCATAAAGTCCACATTTGAGTTTTATAGGGAAGTAGTATTCCATACCATTTATAATCATTTACTTAAAAAATAAAATTGCTTTGAGTACACAGATTTATGTAGAATGAAATGTAAGTAGGAGGTTCAAGGTTTTATAAGAAATACTTGATTAAATCTAAGTGTAGCAGTTGCTAAACAAACCATGTTGAAGGAAAGAAGTCTGAGGAACCTGATATCAAATATATCATTTTTTTAACTAACTGCAGAAATTGGGATATTGCTTGTACATTTCTTATTAGATTAGGTCTCCAGTTAATGGCAAAAATATCTCATAAACGCAGAAAGAGACTTCCAAGAAAATGTTTTGAACAAAAATTCAGACAGGTATATCTGAGCAAACTTAAAATAAAACTTTTTAAAAAGCATTAAAAAAAACAACTAATGAAATTTGCCAAAATGAAAGGATGTATGAAAATGAAGTCTGACGAATCCTCCAGAGACATGAAAAGAAAATAGGTTCCAATCACTTGTCAGCACACTCTAATTTGCTGTTTATAATCTTAAGGATCAAAGTAAACTAGAATAAAAATCAGTCTTCACCCATGTTGAAACTAAACTGGTTTCTTGGTTGTTCAAAAATATCCTATCTTAGAACTATTGATCACTTAAATTACTCCTGAATAATGACAGTGTTGTCAATGCAGGAAGACACCAAAAAAAAATTACCAAATCCTCATAAAACTGTTAAAGTGTGAATAATTGACAAATTCATACTAGTCATGTTGTACATCTGTAAAACTTATTTTGAAACAGTATTATTTGTTATAATTATTTTATTAGCTTTTAAACACAAGATAGCACAAACAAGTAGCTATTTTGTTTTTGTTATTATATAAGATAATGTTCATATTACTGGGTATCATTATTTCCTTTAAGGAAATATTTTGTTTTTGTTCAAGCTTACCCCACGATTCTTGTCTGTCCCTTTCCAACTCTGTTGGCTGCCTTCCTAATTACAATATCTCCTATTATGTGGTCATTCATGTCAGATGTATTCAAATACCTATTTTTTTCACCTCTTTCTGCTTACTTGTATCTTTTCCTCCTTCCCCTTGGTCCTCCATTTAGTGACTACACACATATCAACGTAAGTGTACCCTTTCTCAAGCATACACAGCATGTAATCATATTTCATATGAGTTATTTCATATGAGTTTCACGTCTTGAAATATATCATTCCATGCTTTTCTTACTTTCACAATTACAGATGAGAAATCTGCTATGCTGCTGTACTTGGTTTTGTAGGCAAATTCTGCCCCCTCTCTTTACAGTTTCTAATGTAGTTTCCTTGCTTTGTGTTCTTGTTTGCTTTCAATTGCTGTGATTAAAACACTGAGCAAAACGAACTTGATGAAGAAATTCTTTATTTGGCTTGCAGCACAGTTCATCATCAAGAAAACCAGGGCGGGAACCTGGAGACAGGAGCTGAAGCACAGACCATGGAGGTGTGTTGCTTACTGGCCTGCTCCTGTGGCCCATCCTCAGTCTGCTTTCTTCTAAAACACAACACCTGCCCAACGGTGGCACTGCCCACAGTGAGCTGGGTCCTGCCACATCACTCAGTAATAAAGAAAGTGCTCCACAGACACGCCCACAGGCCAATTCAAAGGAGGAAATTCCCCAATTCAGATTCCCTCTACCCAGGTGTGTCAAGTTCCTAACTATGGCTATCCATCCAACACATTTCATATTTCTGACCTCTCGATTGTACTATGCCATAGAGAGGTCCTTTTTGCCATGCCAATTTGGGATCCTTTACATTAGAATTTACACTATTTGTCTTCCATTGGTTAATTTTATAACAAATTTATCAAATTAATTTTCTACATCTATAAATTTTATAATAGCTCCTCCCTCTGCAGGGATCCTCTAACCCACGACTAGGTATGTTTGGTCTCTTGTAAATATTCAAAGCTTTTGGAATTTTGGGTCCGTTCTTTATATATTCTGAATTTAAGACTGTCTTAACATTGTTTTCTATTGCTTATACTACCTCTTCTGCATAGGGTTTTCAATTGATGTTTCTTTGCACCCTTTTGTTTTTTAAATATGGTTTATAAAGATTTTCCAACACTTCTGTTTGGTTCTTTTTCTGACTGTCTTTTACATTGCTTAATTATCTGCGTATATTCTTAAGTTGTTTGAGTTGCTGACTCTTTCATTCCCTTTGATACCTTAATCTTCCTTTGTTCACATGCTCATTGGAATCACGTATGTGGTCGTTGACCTATTTGATAAGTTGGACTCTAAGTTATTTCTGACATTTAGGTACTTTTGAATTTTTGTTTCCTGGAGCTGTAAGCTAGTGGAGGTGTTAGTCATCTGTTTTCTCATTCTTTTTATGTCTTCCTTTGTTGGGTTTTGTTCATCTGTTGGGACATATGTATCTTCCAGTTTTTATTTTCTATGTTTTTCTTCAGTCATCTGTTTGTTTATTGGTTCTAGTTTACATGATTTTCCTGGTAAGTTATCTTCACTTTAGTTTATATTCTCTGTTACTACTCAGTGGGAAGGCCTATTCCACAGCATGTACAATGATTTAACAGTAGTCCCATTGTTAACGTGCCATAAAAAACACTATATACGATGCTTGATAAGATTCAGAGAAGGAGACAGAATTAGACGTGAGGGTACATATTGAGGAAAATGTAGTAAAGAGTTTTTGTTTGTTTATTTGTTTTTTGATTAATGGTGTTAACAACAGGGAAGTAAAGGAGGAGGGGGGAAGGGAACAAAGCGTGTGAAGCATGCCTGAGAGGGCCTTCTGTGATGGGAGGTTCTGAGGTAGTGTGGAAAGACATACACTGCTTGTGTGAACTGTTGTTCCAGGGTGTTCTCTTTTTTGCCAGATCTCATCTATTCTTTTGACTGTCCCACAGTTCTCATTTGGTGATGCTTTCTTGAGTTGCTAAGATTGTGCAAGGATCAGCACACTCTCAGTGTTTTCCCCTTGTCAGTACTCAGTGGTAAGTGTGGTGGCATATGCACTCTAGACTTGGAGAATCTCAGCCTGAGGTTTCTATGCCATTTTCTGCCAGTCTCCACAGCCAGAAATTTTGTGCTAATCCTTCTACTGACATGGTATCCAGCTTAGTGTCACATGTTTTTACTTTGTGACCTTTATCTCCACACGACCAATTTAAAGACCCCCATGTCCAGGAGGTGAAGGTATCTTCATGACAGCTCTTGACACCTAGTGCAAGATACAAAGTGAGAAGAGTTGCCAGTTCACAGAAGCTCCTGAATGCTCCTCTGCAGAGAATTCTGTAGATCTCCCCACAGCTCAGCTCTATTCTGTGGATCCCCTCTCTTTGTTTTTCTGTACTTCTCATAGTTCTTTATCTTTCTTTTGGCCCCAACTCTTCCTCATGCAAGAATAGTGTCTTTTCAAAAATTAATTTGTTTTAGTTAATGTACAATGTGCTGGGCTTCATTATGGCATTCCCATACCTACTTCTGTTTTTGTTCTCCTGTCTTTCTCTCCTCAAGATTCCTGTTTCACTCCAGTTGGACAGTTTTCCCTCACAAGAGCCAGGCCACTTTGTGCTTTTGTGATATCAATTTTCAGCTTTTTTAGAGTCCTCTATCTTTTATTCTGACTCTTTATCTCTGCATCACATAGAGGTAGCATCTATTCCGCCAAAGTACTTGGAAGTCAACAAATATTTCTTGATAATTATTCAGTCCAATCATACATACATGACTCTGTATTATTTGGAGATTTTTCCCAAGGTTTTATTGATAATTTCAGTTTTTAAAAAATTCCCTGCTTTTCTTTCAGAATTGAAAATGATACAGAAAATGAAATTAAAATTAATACTACAGACTATCAAACAGAAAGCTCAATGCCAGGAATGGGTAACTTCTTTTGGAGTTGTTAGCCAATGGGTTCTATTTTACATTCAAATATTACTATTACCATTGCTCTTGGTTACCTTCCAGGACCCCAGGGAAAAACCTAATTGCTGAAGATAATGTGTATTAGATTCATAGGACATGGAGAAATCAAACTGGTACAGCCTGTAAGCTTCATTCCTACTGGTTAAACTTCAAAGTGTCTGACAGTGCTATATGTACACAAATGGAAGAGAAAAGTAGTCATCAGTTTTTTCCAACTGCAAACTTCACTGGTCCAAGAGTGGCATGAACATTATGAGAATAATCAAAACATTCTGATTGGAATTAAGCCTTTCTTCCATACGTAGCACCAATATCAAGACCTAGAACTTATGGCTACATATGTCATATAGGCTAGGAGAGATCATATTACTATTATTATGCTAACTGGACATAGTATTTACATGATTCCTAATGATTTTTCATTATAATCATATATTAGCGAATTTCTCAACCCTCATCAGAGAAGCCTATTTTTACAGGGAATGACTCAACACAGAGAGATACAACTGATCATCAGGCAGTGAATAAGAGATTGTGAGTTGCTCAGCCCATAATGGGGAATTTATACCCAATGCCTCCCTACAACACTCAGGACTTGTAGGGGTAAATGGAGGTGGACCATAATAAAACAGTGTTTCCCGAGTACAACAGGGCAGTTTCACATTTAATCCACAATAGCTGTGAAAACATTCAGAAGACCTACACAAGCTCAAGCCAGAAAAAAATCTCAGCATAGGCAGTGGCGATGGAGATGTAGACCTAGTTCTGAGGATCTGTTGATAACTGATAGCTACTGGGAAACGGAAAGTCAGTTTTCTTATCTAAAGGAGCATTGACAACTGATTGCTGCTAGAAGAGGAACAGCTGACCCTCCTAAAACAAAGATCTCTAGATAGGTTGACTAGATTCATCAGAAGGGCAAGTAGTGGGGATTGGTCAGGGTGCCAACAACACACCAAACAGTAGCAGGGATATTAAGTATAAGGGCTCTAGAGGGGGGAGGGAGGCTACGGGAGGGTGCCATCTGGGAAGTGAGTGTATAGTCGAATAAGATGGTTTGGGACGTTCTGTGTGATATGCACACACATAAAAAACAACAATTTTTTAAAAAATGTGTTATATTTGAGGAGAAAGCATGGAAATTTACATCACGCTAATTAATAGAGGTGATAAACATTACCATTGAAATCTACCCGATGACTTCATAGACATACACAGGTGCCAAGGATCCAAGTGCAACCGATTATGACTAGTAATAATCAGATGCATACAGATCAGAGATACATGCACCAACATCTCAGTGTTAGTAGCAAAAACAATGAGTCTTTCAGCAAGGAACAATACATTCTAAATGAAATGGAGATCTTTTTTAAAGGTTAAATGATTCATTCAATTTTATGTCTTATGGGGCTTATACTGAGTTCAATATTGTATAACTATTAAATAAACTGTGAACCTAGAAACTTGTACACACTTGTGAAAGAGGTGTACTCTTGCTCTGGAGTGTGTTACTGAATATGTTAAATCTGTAATGAAATGCTTCTTCTAATCATGTATTTATTAAAATTTTTTAAAGATGATTAAAAAAATAATTAGTAGATGTGAAAAACATTACCATTGAAATCTACCTGATGACAATATCCATGCTCAGATGCCAAGGAGCTCAGAAAGTAACCGACTATCACTAGTAATAATCAGATATATAGAGATTAGAAAAGTGTGTACAAACATCTTGATGTCAATTGCATTGAAAATGAATTTTTCTTTATGAAACTGTGTATTTTAATAATGAAATGGAGACCTTTTTAAAAGGTTAAAACCTCATTCAACGTTATGTCTTATAGGGTTTATACTGAGTACAATATTGTATAACAGTAATAATTCAACTGTAAACCTAAAAATTTATAGCCAATTCTGAAAAAGATGCATCTTAGCTCAGAAAATTGTTATTGAATATGTCAATGCTGTTGTAATAAAATATTATTTGAAAAATATTTCTATTACTTTTTTGCCTTTATTTGACATATTTCCATGTCATACAAGATTTCTCTTTGAGAAACAATCTCACTATAGCTATGAATATTTACTATAGTCTGAAAAATTGAGCTAAATAGAAATTGTTCTTAAACCTAAATATATTTCAAATTCATCAATTCAGGCAAAATATTTTCCCATGTATCTGAAAGGAATTTTTTGCATCCATTTGTGATACAATTTTTTAAATACTCAAGAATTCTCTCTTTGTAGTTTCAAATACCATGTCAGTTTGTAAAATTCAGAATTTTCCATAATTTTGCTCAATCTTTGAAAATTATATATTTATTCTATGTAAATATAATACTAATAAAATAAATCTTCTTAGAGATTGAATTATTTCAGTGTGGATATTAC
>NW_008358101.1:2679212-2693570 GCF_000622305.1 Nannospalax galili
TATTTCAATTTTGATAAATGAATCTTGAAACAATTGATCTTCATTCTATCAGCTGTAGAGAAAATCAAAGCATTATTGTATTTATTGCTTGTGGGCTTAAGCAATGATATCAGAGGAAGACAGGCAAAAATAAATTGCTTAGTTTTTAAAGTACACTCTTAATTTTTAACTTCCAAATAAGGGCTTAGCTAATTATATTTTGTATATCTTCATATAAATCTAAAACATTTGATATATAAATGTGACATGCACATATTACTTGTGATGTCATGACTATATCAATTACAGTTACCTAAATAATCAGTCTTCAACTACTGATCCAGCATTTCATATTAATATTTGTTCAATTTTTATGTTGAACAAATTTCAACTTAACTGGAAGATATCAAATATATACATAGATAACAGTACTAACAGCTAGTCTTACAAAGCAAAATAGATACAAGATAAGACAGAGTAGAAAAAGAGGAACAAACAAAGGAGTAGGGTGTATTTTAGGCGAAATACGTAATAGTACATTTATTTTAATTCATTTTTGCTTTCTGAAAATTCTGGTTAGCTTATACCAGCAGTCTGCAATCTGCTGTAATATATAGACTAATGGTATACTGAAGAGAATCCACTGAGTAAAATTCATCAGGAACCACCTCATTAAACAGAAAGACTGTGAGTTGCTGGCACTGGGAAATGTTTAATGGCTGAGCATGGGAGAGTTAAATGGGCCCAAGCAGGGAGAGAAATATTTTCAGGAAATTATTCTTCTCACAAATTGGGGTAAAATTGCCCTTCCCTTGCCCAGAGGGTACAGAAAGTGCTGAGAGGATCGGAATAATGCCGCCCGCAGTGACAAAAACAAATCCATTAAAATGACAAGACAGTTTTGTAATTCTGTTAAAATTGGCCTTCAACACTCCAAAGAAAATACTGAAGGTAAGTTAAGCCATCTGTAGAACCTGTCTAATAGAACTTCAGTATGTAAACTCCTTTGAAGTAGTTTGGGCAATTATACAGACTCAGGCTTTCTGTCTTTAGTGAAGTGTTCTAAGAGCAAGAACCTCATGCTACAGTCGTTGAATAAATGAAATATAATATAAATGATGGGAGGGAGGTAACACACTCAACTATTACCCTTCTCTTATACCAAGGTCATTCAACAGATTCTATATATCCTCAGGAAATCTCAAAAATCAGCAATATTGCAGTACCAATCAATGCAACTTGGATTACAATTCCCTCGTGATTCTAATAGACCACATGCACTGTGGTCAACATTTAAGTACATAAAGCTGGTCATAAAATATCTTAAACTGATTGCGGTATACAAGTGATACATCTCAGCCATTAATAAAGAAACTAGGTGGTAAATCTCACTTAAAGAGTACTCGGAAGTTGGGCATGATAGCGCCAGCCTTTAATCCCAGCACTTGGAAGACAGAGGCAAGTAGATCTATGTGAGCTCAGTCCAGCCTGATCTACACAGTGAGTTACAGGCCAGCTCCTGGGTCTGTAGGGAGAACCTGTCTCAGAATGACCAAAAAAAGAAAAAAGAAAAAGAAAAAAGAAAGAACTCTGAATCTTGGAATACTCTTGGAATATTCTTTTTCTTGTAAGGTGAAAAAAATATACGAGGCTTATTAATTGCTCTACTATATTTTGTCAGGATCTTCAGATTTCTCAGTATGAAGAAGTTAGGACATGACGGAGGTTGTGTTGTGTTATTTGGGGAAGAACCTAAGGAGTGAGAGTCTATTCTGTATAAAAGACCCTTGATAAACAAAGATGATTTAAAGTCACCCTTGATCAATTTTGTCTAGAAGACAGAAAATATAAAGCAAATTTTGTTTATATTTTTATTTTTTAAAAAAGAGAACCACATGAAAAAATGCTTTTTCATTTTTAAAAATAGCCCAGTGGTTTATGCATAGAAAAGAAACCAAATTGATATGATTTTAACACCTCCAAGAATTGCTATCTCATAAAATTTTTGGTAACTTCAGCTGCTTAACTTTGAATTTTGTACTTGTTTATAGACAGTGTGTGTATGTGTGTGTATGTGTGTGTGTCATACACCTTGTCATCTTCAAGAAATATTGAGTGTTTTATAAATGCAGAATATTGATTTTTCAGGAGGTTTGTAGATTTATAATATGGAACCAATAGTGTATATATGATGGATCACTTGTGAGAAAACCATATCCTTTACAAGACACTTAACCTAACCTATGTCCTCTGACATATCGGTTTGTTATATTTTGAGAGGAGAGCATATGGCATAATATTCTCCTTTTGGATTATAGCAAATCTTAAGCTACACATTACATGTGTGTCTCAATGTGTACTTATACTGGGAAGTATTTTTACAGTCAAATGACATATTGCAATTTTTGGACAATGACAATCAACTGTACAGAACAGATTGTCAATGTAAGCTTCAGAGGGAAAATGAAAGTATTTAAAACAAAACCAGGTTGGATTTTACAAAAAGAAAGAAGCAGCAAGTGGAATAAAATATTGACTTTTGGAAATCAGCTAATCTAAATAATAGAGATAACAGTGTTGGAAATATTATGCTCCACACCATTTGGGACAACTTTTACTGTGATTTTAACTATGAGGAAAGACACCACCAAAAATATATGTAAATTAATATGAGGAATACTTCTCAGTGCCACAGGAAATATACTTACCAATGTGACAGCCATTGCTCAAGCAATGAAAACTATTCCTTCCTGTGAGAAAAAATGACATGCTCCCTTGGAAATAGCATCACGAGTTTAAATACTAACATTTAGGCTATTGCAGTATCTTGTCAGTTCTAGAGAATATTTTGAACCTTTTCAAAAAAAAAGAGGAGAATTTTCAGATTACAGTCGAAGTCAAAGTCAGATTCATATTTATTTTGTAACTCTACTAACTGCTACAATATCCCCTTCTTAGAAGTGAAAGAGAAGGTTAACTTCTAATTAAGAAGCTATCACAGTAATCCAGACAATAAGACAGATTGTTTTAAGTACTCAGATGCAGTGGAGGAGCAATGCAGATGTGGAGGATGGGTGAATGAGAGAGAAGTTAATGAAGTGAAACCATAATGTGTTGTGTGCCATTAGAGAATGAATGAGGTCGAGAGGACTTTTTGATTCTGATTTCCTTGTCATGGAGGACAAGGCCATTCCTAAGATTGAGAATACAGAAGGAGCGAAATTGCAATGGGGGAGAAAAATAATAAATGGAATAAATCACATCAGTTCTCTTTCCAAAGAGATATGAGTGGAAATGTAACTTGAGTGTGAAGTTACATAGAGTATGAAATGCTGGCAAGAAAAGGTGAAAGGATTAGAAGCATGGAGACAGTCACCCACATTAGCAGATCTACTGAAGGAAGGGCAGCAGTGGATTGGCACAGCAGCAAAGCCACTGGAATGAGCAAGCCCTCGGTGCCTTCTGAGTATCAGTGGCATGAGACTCACCAGGAGAGATGGGCCTCGCAGCAAAGTGGTCGAGGCTTGCAGGGAGACTGTAGACTGTAGGGAGCCTGCCCGGCAGTCATTCTGTGTAGACATCGGAAGATCGCTTCACATATTCCTGACAATGTTTTAGCGGAATTTAGAAGGGAAAACCAGATTGAAGTGGGTGGAAACAGAGAATATCATATAAGGGACACTAGACAAGAAATATTCTCTCATGTTAGAAGAATATCACCCTCACACACCCAAACTTACTCTCTTGAAATGAAAACTAAGGTGACAGAGAGGTGATTTATGCTTGACATTGTCTTTTTCTATACAACAAAGATTTTTCTATCTTTATTCGTAGATGAGGTAAACATAATTGGATATGAGATATATTAGGTATGAAGTAGGACATTTTTCTTTATACTGAAGAGATTTAAGTGTGTACGTGTGTAATTGTTGCACATTATTATTTAATACATATATATATAATCGTACAACTGTGTACATTCTTAGGATGTTTCCAATTTTATTATTAATAATAATATGAACTATTGCACAGCCATTGAACATATAGTGAGGAATATTTACTTGCTGAGGAATGTGTGGTTTTCATCCTCAAATGCTAAAAAGACTTTAATATCATTTTACATAGCATCGCTTTACAGGCTTTCAAAGCATGGCATTATCTTCATTGATTCTCAGGGTTTTCATGAAACTTCTATTAAGTCCCATAATTCCTTGTTCTGAGCCTAGAGAATCCTTTTTTCACTATCTGAAATTCTCATTATGCCAGATAAATATTTCAGATCAATTCACATACAGTGAAAAAATGAAAAGTGCAGCAATATTATTTTTCTTTTTAAAAATATTTTATTATTTTTATGTGTATGAGTGTATCGCCTGCATGTTTGTGAGTGAACCCGTGTCATGCAATGCCATGGAGGTCAGAAGAGGGCTTTGGATTCCCCTGGAGCTGGAGTTAAGGATGGTTCGTAGCCACCATTTGGGTGCTGGGAATCAAACCTGGGTCCTCTGCAAGAGCAGTCAGTGCTCTTAACCTCTGAGCCATCTCTCCAGCCCCAGCAATATTATTTTTCTTTCATTAGCAGGTCATAGTTGCTCATGCCACTGACGATGAGAAACATCATTCAGGAGGTGAGCTTGTGTACTTTTATGGGACTTTACTGCACATTTTGTCATGCGTGTTCAACCTAGATTGTTACTCAGACATGAGCTTGTTGCCACCTAAGGATCATGACTTGTCAGCATAAGGTTATTACTCCAGTAGCCCAGTAACAACTCACATTAGAAAACAGAGATTTGGTACAAACTTGAGGCAAGAGATTTCAATTCCAATGTGCCAGGATTTTCTTTAATTATAAGTGTGATAATATGATGTTATTCATGGATAGGATTTGAGTTGAATTTTTACCTGAGTAATTTCTTCATATATGTTATTGAAAATTATCAACAGTTTCATTATGAACAGCAACAATTGGTCCAAGAGGAGCAAAATATCTCTAGTCTGTCTGTTACATGTCACATAGATCTAGTTAATGTATTAGTGACCATTCCTAATATCACAGGCCCAGTCTTTCCTCACAGACCCAATTTTCCTCAGACATGACTTGGCAAATATGGTATATTCCACTTATATAACTAAGAAATCTGCTTCTCATAAGATCTAACATTTATTCAATTTCTAGCTAGCTATCTTGTATCTTCTTTTATAAGTTGAGATGATTTGAGCAGTGAACTAGATAATTCCTATATCTTTTATACCAGGAGAAGAAAAGTATAGGAATGTTATCACATCACCCTCATTTTAGTTCCCCCATGCTGTTGAAAGAGTCTATCTTTTAACTTCTATGTTTGAAATCTTTATGCCTATCAAGGTGCCACTAAAATAGAAGTTTATTTAATTCATTATGGTTATTTACCGTAATAACTATTCAATTTTATTTATTAAAAATGAAGAAAATTATGAAAGTGTTAACCCTAAAAGTATGACAGTAATATAGGCATAAACCAGGCTTACTGGAACCCAGCTTCCTAATTTTTCTAATGTGAACTAAATGAAGATCAGTGTCTTTCCAGAAATTTTTCAGGCCTTCAGTGTTAGACTCTGACATCTGAGGCATTTGGCTTCATGACTGAGCAGCTACCAAGTTCACAGCCTGTGTAGTTGAGAAGACAGAAATTGTCAGACCAAACTCAGCATATCTTGTGTGTAATCCCTTCTAATAAAGCCATTTCATAAAAAATATTCATTCTATCTGTTCTGTTCCCCTAGAGAACATTGACTGATATATACTTTGTATATTAAATATATATATATATATCTAGAATCCATTCTTTGTTATGAAAATAGTCTTACAGAAATCAGCTCTTTTTTTTTTCAAAATACATTTTACAGACTATGCAAATGGCTTTCTCACCCTGAATTGAAGGAGATGGAAGAATGAGGGTTCTTCATTGCTCTGTTTAGAATGTGCCATTTTCTCTACTTCTGTAACAGGGCACACAGAGGATGGAAGACATGACAGAGCTGTAGAATGAGAATGTATCCATGTCGCCTACAGAGGTTTTTATAGAAAGAGCTCATACAGATGTGAATCTCTGTGAAGGCCCTAGTTTCAGTTTACATTAGAAAACTGAGGAAACAATGTTCCAGTAAGCTTTGTAAGAGAGAGTGCACATAAAAAGATTTAGAGAATAGAAACAAATGATGCTACATGTTGGAACATCCTTACACTATGACTGACTTCCCCATGAATGGTGGAAGACAAAATACATATGTATTCATGGCTAAAATTGCTTAAGAATTATTAAATTAGTGGAGTAATGGACAACCATAAAACTCTCCTCAATACTTATTAGTACAGACAGAAAAAACAATTTGAAATTGAAAAAAACACAACAAATTTAAATGAAGATTATAAATGTCTAAGTTTCTGGAGATACACAGGTTTGAAATAGAAATTATAATATTTTGAAGTATACTGTATAGGATATGTGTATATACATATACATTTATAGACACTATATATAGATAGATATATATGCTGTATACTAAAACCCCTTGTCTGTTAACAGTAGAGAGACTGAAAATGTAAATCACAATCTGGATTTATAAACAATATAGATAAGAATTTAAAATTGTCTTAAGTTATATATAAATTTGTTGGCTTTCTAATCAAAGAAATATTCCCAATGCCCAATTGTCCTTTTTTAACAGAGTGAAAGGAATTTTTGTAGCTCCTTCATTCTGCTGCCCCATCATAAATCACAGCTACAGACAATCTCAAAATGAAGATACAAAGGTGGTTAGTGCTGCAATATAAATTCTTGTGACTTGTAGCCTGAGAACTAGGTACGTTTCCTAGGCTGCGGCTTCTTTATACTTAGCCTAGGCAGTTGCTTAATTCTTCTAAGAAAAATCTAATTAAAAACAAGAATTTGAGTATATATTTAAAACGTGGAATCATTTATTTAAAAATATATAATAATGTATATTTTATGATAGGATGGAATTCATAATGACAGTTTCATTCAAGTGTTTCACGAACTTTGTTCATATCCACAACTATAATGATTTCTGCTCCCCTACTCTTATCTTTCTCTCTAGACCCTTTCTTTTTTCATATTTCTGCCTCTACTTTAATATCATATGTGCATAGGCATATGTTAAATGTATGTGCATATGCACACACTTATGTTCAAATGTGTACATATGTGTATATGTGAAATCTATTTTCCATATGCAAGAAAACATATTTATCTTTCTAAGTCTGGCTTCTTTTGCTTAATATGATGATTTCTATTCCCATCTGTGTTCCTTAAATGTTACATAATTTTATATTTCTTCTTGGGTGAATAAAATTCTTGTGTTTATTTGTACCACATTTATACTTCATCATTTGAGAAATTTATCTTCATTTCTTTTGCTTACTCATTAACCGGAGTGTGAAAAATGATGGGCTGGAGAAATGACTCCGTGGTTAAGAGCACTAGCTGCTCTTTCAGAGGACCAGAGTTTGGTTCCCAGCACCCATATAGTAGCTAACAACCATGCTAACTCCAGTTCCAAAGGAGCCAATGCCCTCTTCTGACCTCCACAGGCATTGCATGGCATGGGTTCACTTACATATATGTAGAAATAGGCCCATACACATAAAATCAAAATAATACATGAAATATATTTTTAAAAGATTTATTTATTTTTAGTTACTATGTATAAGGAATTTGCCTGTATGTTTGTGTGTATGCCAGTTGCATTTCCAGTGCTCACAGAGGCCAGGAAAAGCCATTGGATACCTTGGAACTGGAGATAACGGCAGTTGTGGGTTGCTATGGAGTATTAGGAACTCAACATGTCTCCTAGAGCAGAAAATGAACTTAACTTTTGAAATTTTGAGCCCCAATTTGATGTTCATTGTGTTAATTATTTAGAGTTGTTTATATATTCTAAATATTCATCCATATCAGATGGATAGAAGAAAATTATTTAATCCATTCGTAGGCTATCTCTTCATTGCAGTTATTTGCTTTTCTGTGTTCAAGCTTATTACTGTCATATAATCTCATGTGTCAAAGTCAATATCCTGTTCTATTAGAGTCCTTTTCAGAAAGTACTTGCCTATATCCTAAAGGGTTTCCCCTCTGTTTTCATCTCGCAGTTTCAGAATTACAGGTTTTGGATTAATGTCTTTCACACATTTTCAATTGCTTTTTTTACAGGATAAGAGAAAGATTTTTAACAATATTCCTCAACATGTGGCTATCCTGTTTTTGTAGAACTATGTGTTGACAAGGAGATATTAATTTTTTGGGGGGCGGTCTTTTTTGGGTCTTGCTGTAGCCCCAGCTGGCCTGGAACTCATTGTGTAGAATAGATTGGCCTCGAACTCACAGAGATCCTCCTGCTTCTACCTCCCAAGTGCTGGGATTAAAGGCATGTGCCACCATGTCCCGCCAGGAGGTATTAATTTTTAAAGAATAATTTTAACCACATTGCCAAAAATTAGGAGATAGAGGTATGGGCTTTTTTCAGCTTCTTCTTTCATGTTTTCTTATTTTTAAATTAGTATTCAAAATACTGAGTTTATTCTGACAATTAAATGCATATTTCAATGTTCATTTTTATGTGTACCTCCATTATAACTTGAAACCCTCCACTGCTCCCTCATAATGGCACCTTCCTGTCCTCCCAAATTCTCCACTTTCATGTCTCATATTTTGAGAGAACACATGTGATATTTGACTTACTGTGTTTTGCAAATTTTATTTCAGGTGATATTCTTGAGTTCCACAAAGTATCTGGAAATGACACATTTTTATTCTTTTATGGCTTAATAACATCTTGTTACATTTGTGTGTGTGTCCATAGACATTAATTTTATCCATTCACCTGACAATGGCCATCTATGCTCCTGTCCCACTAAATCCTCCCCTTGAGAGACCCCCAACCTTGTCCTCTGAGGCCCCAGACCTAACAAACCAACAGAATATCTTTTATTTGGGTTTTAGCATGGTTTATATGATGTTTGGGAAAGGGTGACTTACAAAGCATAAGCTCCCATAGTCCATCTTCTGCGTTTTCATTAAGCTTTGAGACCCCCACAGTGCCCTTCCTGAAGTTCACTAGCAATCTGTGCACCATCTTTCCCTTTGAGTTCCATGCAGGGTCCACAGCATCCTTGTGAGGTCTATGGCACCCCACGGGGTCCACAGCAGGTTGGCTCACCCACTCACCTGCTATTCACTACTGCCCAAATGGTGCCAACTCCTCCTTTTCCCAGTGTACTCCACTTCTCTCTGGGTCTCTAGACCTACATCCTCTTTTCCTTGGAGGATGAATTTACCCAACTCTCCTCCCCTTCCTCCAGTTCTTACAATCTTTCTGCCAATCTTCTGTAAGGGTCCCTAAGCCTTGGAGGGGGTGACAGATGAAGGGTGGTCTCTCTTGTATCATGGTGAGATAGTGATCTCTTGTGGATCCCCATCATTTGTCTTCAAGACGTGGCCTCTGATCTATCTCAGTGGTGTTTCCCTTACTAAGAAGAGAAATGGAAGGAAGTAGACACATCCAAACAATCATGAATGTAAATTCAAATGTCTAGAAGACATTCCAGTAGGTGTACCATATTCATTAAACAGTATACTTGTAACTGTTTCACCTCTGGGGCCAGGCCTGTAGCCTTCCCTGACACAGCGGTTGGCCTGGTCTACAATACTAGATTTGTGTTCCACCCCTAGTAGTGGGCCAATTAGAAATATGTCAGTTTTATGTATGTTAGTTGAGACATTATTGCATTTGCAGGCATTGCTTGGCATGTACATAGTGTAAAGCACACAGGGTTCATTGCTGAGTAGACTTGTAGGGGTTCTTTTCTTCACTAACCATCTGTATAGCACCTTCTGGCATGATGAAAGTCATCTATCCAGTGGGAAGGAGCTTTGGCTTAGTCTCAGCTCCATCTCTTCTTCTCCTGTGCTCACATCATGCAGTGTCTTCAGCAACATGGCCTTACCGACATTTCTAGTACATAACCAATATTAGTGGCAAAAGCCTTGGTGATTGCTAGGATCTCTCTCTGACTAACAGCTCACATGGGGGCAACTCACCCTTGGCACTGTATTTTTTCTTAACAGTTGTGTAGTTTTGGGAGCATCTATTTTTACCTTATCCAACCATAAAACTCCCAAGAATCTTACAACTATAGCTGGCCTTTGTTTCTTCAGGTATCTTTCAAATGGTTTTCACATCTATAAAACACTCAAAGGTTAACATCTTATATTAAAACAATCATAGATAAGGTCTAACACAGCATGGGAAGGTTTTAACCATTTGCATTAATTGTTTTCTCCATAGATCTTTGGTAGGTACCAAAGCATGAGTAAGAGCCATTAATTTGGTTAGTTCTTTACTATGTTTAGTTATCACTTTGTGGTCATTCTGCATTCTAAAGTTCTTACATGGAGTCTCTTTGTATTCTTTTATCCTTGATACACTTACAGGTGCTGGCTCCAGTTGCCTGACCCTGTACTGGGCTAAGGAGGAAGGCAGTTTCTCTTGTCCCCACTGTACCTGTGATTCCCTGAGTCAGGCAGGCCGAGAGTCTGCCTCCTGACTGTAACCATATCTGTTGTCTCTCTTTTGACCTTACTTGACTGTTGGGTGTGGCCCTGGTGGGAAAAACTCCCTCCACCCCTACCATAGTCTTTCTCAGGAGAGAAATGTACCTTTTTAAATCTTTTGGGACCCTTAACCACCCATGAGACAGTTTTTATCCTCTGAATGCATTTTGTAAACTGTTCTAATTTTAAAGACTTCAAGATAATCCTTAGTACCAAGTTTGGTTTTCTATCAATTTATTCTTTGGGAATTAGGGCTTAACATAAGTCTTGCAACATTTGTCCTTGAATAACAAAAAACTGACCATTTCTCTGTCTGGTCTTTTTTATATCTCTTATAGGGTGTTCTGTTATTTTACAGACACTTATCAGAGTCACTTAGATCTGCTAAAGCCTCTCTCACTTTACAAAGATCCTGTGTAATTAAAGGACTTAGCTAAAATATTAAAGCTCTATACCATTCTCAAGGTCCTAGTTGAATTAAGCTTTCCTTATATCTCTGGTGAACTCAATCTTATCTGGCCCAGTAAACTGGGCATCATATACTGCTTTTCTCATGCCTAATTTTCTCCATAATTCCTGTCCCTCCTTTATAGTTCTCCAGCCTCTGTTAATTATGGGAGTTTCCACTGGTGATGAGCATGTAACTATAATACCTTGCAACAGCCATCTCATTAAGGACTGCTCCCCACTGCTATGGCCTAAGTAGAACAGCCTAGGTCACAAGGATGGATGGGTGGTTATATAACTCTGCTGTGAAGCTTCTGAAAGTCTTAGAGTATTTGCTCCCATGTCCCATACCCTCACTAGCCACATGGTGAGGGGCTCTCTGATCACTTATTTGTAAGTCTTTCCTAGTTTTAACAGCTCCAGTATGAGTCTTTCCTAGTTATAGTACTGCTATTTTGCTTTTTGTATCAAAGTTTGAATCTGAGGGGCATATTTAGCTACTTTTATTTTTAGGTCGTTTCTTTTTTCAGTACTATCTGTCTTTTTTCCCAAGTCCTTGGACTCTTGCTCCCCCAAACTTACACAAATTAAAATGTCCCTTTTTTGTCTCTCTCAAGCTCTGAGGTTGAAATTAAATCTTCCAATACCTGCCTAGCCTTTTCAGCTTCCCCTGCTTTGGGAAAATCTTTTATTATGCTAAATAGCCAGGTCCCCTTCTCTGGATCCCTCTCCTTTGTAAGATTTTTTTCCAGGCTCTCTATAATCTTTAAGTTTTGAAATACACAATGAAGCAGATTCCATTTCTTTTTTAACCAACTGAGCTATTTCCCCACATTTACAGCATAGCTGTGGTCCTGAGATTTTTCCCGTTGAGTCTGTCAGCATCTGTGTGGCCTGCATCATTCTAATTATATATTTTATGATCCATTGTGTGATGTAGGGGAGCATAGATAGCGCCCTTAAGACTATGGGGTTTGGCCCCTCTCTTCACTGGGTTCCTGCCAGCTTCTCCTGGACATATCGGATTACTTAACAGGACTCTTTATGCCTTCCATTTCAGCTCTTCTGGATTTAGGCATCTGAACCCTGCTCCCTTTCCAACCAAATGCTGCTAGAACCCTGCTGCTTTCCCAGGCCCACAACCCCATGCTTCAGAGGTTCCTCTATTCAGCTGTGCTATGCCAATTTGTCCCACCAACACTCCCCACCCCCCACCCCCCCAAGCAAGGCCCCCATCCATGCCCTCTGAGATCCCAGGGCTAACAAAATGACAGAATATTTTTTATTAGGGTTTTAAAATAGTTTATATGATGTTCTGGAAAGGGTGACTTACAAAGCTGAAGTTCCCATAGTCCATCTTCTACATTTTGATGAAGCTTTGAGATCTTCTCCATGGCCTTCCCAAAGTTCACCAGCTGCCTGTGCACCATCTTGCCTCTTGAGGTCCATGTGGGGTCCATGGGTTCCTTGAGAGGTCCAGTGCACCCCTTGGAATCCACAGTGCCCCTCAGGGTCCACGATGCTCCACAGGGTCCATGGCAGGGCAGACTGCCTTGCCGACTCTCCTGCTCTTTGCTGCTCCCAGAATCGCACTAACTCCTCCTCCTTTTTCCTAGTGTGCTCTGCTTCTCTCTGGGTCTCTAGACGAACACCCACTTTTCCTCAGAGGACAAATTTACTCAACAGCTCCTTTTACATCTTGGCTATGGTGCTCCACAAGAATAAGCAAACACACATCTTAGTGTATGCATACAGTATAAGTTGTATCTTTACAATTTACATATCTACATCTCTGTAATTGACAAATATAAATCTTTACTGTATGTATTATAATATATATATATAATACTGACACAGTAGAAACATGTAGTACTTCTCACCTTAGATTCTTGAGGAACCTCCATACTCATTCATGCCATGGTTGGAGAACTTTGTATTTCTATGAGCAAAGGGGTAGTTTTCCCTACATCCTTCCTAGTATTTGCTGTCTTACTTTTCTTGTGATACTCATTCTTACTGGAATGATAGAGAATATAAATGCTTTCCTCATTTCCATCTCCTTCTGGGACATGGAGGTGGGCTAATCTTTTGTGTTCATTGGCCATTCATTGTACTTCTTTTAATTGTTTAGTAAATTTGCTTATTCATTGATTGGATTAATTGGATTATTTATTTTACATAGTGTCATTTTTGAGTTCTTTGAATCTTAGGGATATGAATCCATTTTCATATAAATACCTGGCAAAGATTTTGTCATACCTTTTCCTCCCTCCCTCCATCCCTTCTTCCCTCCCTCCTTCCTTCCTTCCTTCCTCCTCTTCCCTTCCTTTCCCTCCCTTCCTCTCTCCTTCCTCCCTCCCTCCTTTGCTCCCTCCCTTCTCTCTCTCTCTCTCTCTCTCTCTTTCTCTCTCTCTTTCTTTCTTTGTTTCTTCTTTTGACAGGGTCTCTTTAAAGCCCCCACTGGTCTAGAAATTGCTTTTGAGACCAACTTGCCTTTTATCTCACAGAGATCCACCTACCTCTGCCTCTGGTGTTCTGGGACCAAAGGGGTGTACCATGCTGACAGGCTTCATTATTTATATTTTGTCTTATTGCTGATGTTTCCCCTGCTATGAACATCTTACTAATGTGATTAATTCCCATTTGTCAATTATTGCTCCATCGTGTATATTACAGTACTATTCAGAAAGTCCTTGCCAAATCCTACATCTTGAATTATTTTCTGTTGTTTCACTGTAGCAGTTTTTTTTTAATTATTTAATAACCACATGATTAGAAGCATTTCATTACAGCATTAACATATTCAATAACGATTTCCAGAGCAAAGATGCTTCTCTTTTAAAATAAGCTGTAAATTTTGAGGTTCACAGTTAAATTAATACAGTTATACAATATTGAACTCAGTATAACCCTTATAAGACATAAAATTGAATGAGGTTTTAACTTTTTTTTTTAATTACAACATAGAATAAGTAGATTTAATAAATGTTTATAGCATATTTCATCCAACAGCTGTGGAATATACATTCTTTTCAGCAGTCCAGGTAACTTTTTCTAAAATAAATCACATTTTTTTTATTCTTATTCTTTTATGAAGTTAGTTAAAAATTAATGAACAAGAAATTAAAGAGACTGCGCTGCAATTAAGTTAGAATATTCTAACTGAAAAACAATTACTGTGAAACAATTTACATTCTCATAGAATTATAAACATTTCTCAAGGAATACTTTACAGCACAACTTTTTTTTTTATACAGAAGAATTCATTCCAAGGCAATTGACATTGTGATGTTTTCACATGCATTTCTAATCTCTATAT
>NW_008358101.1:2698784-2712207 GCF_000622305.1 Nannospalax galili
TATTGTCGAGGCCGGATTGATTTTGTCTTCAGGAGTTCCGCGGTGGCCCAACTCCAATGTGGATCAGAAGTTTTCAGACTTTCTCCTTAGGTCTGGAATCTTCTAAGAATGATTTTGGCCTCAGGAACTTGGGTGTTGGACTGACCTGACACCCTGGCCTTGGCTGTGCCACGCAGGGATGCAAAGGCAGATGGGGAGGGAAGAAGCCCCAAGATTTCCCAGGGAGTGGATTGAGTAGCTGGGTTGTACTGGATGCAAAGGATCAGGGAGAGGAAAGGTAAGCCTCGGAGCCCCAGAAAGAGGCTGTCAGCCCCAGAAAGAGGCTGGCGGGGGTTGCAGGACCAGGGAAGTAGAGGGAGATGAGGGCAGGGCCAGGACCAGAAGTGGTGCTCCTGGAGCCCAAGAAAGGGACTGAGTTTCTCTGGGTGGGAAGGGTCAAGAAGCAGCATTGGTTCCCCAGGTGTCTGGGGCCCCGAGACTAGGAATGGCGCAGGGCCCAAACTAGGAGTATAGAACGGCAAGGGGGGGGATGGAAGGGTGAATGTCGCTTAGGGAGTCCAGGTGCGGAGGGCTGCACTATATACTTACCCCAAGAGGCCTGAGGATAGACCACTGTAGCAGTTTTTAAGTTCCAGTTTTTAAAATAAATTATTGATATAATTAAAATTGAGTTTTTCACATAGTGAAAGAAGTAGGTATCTACTTTCAGTTATCTCCATTTGGACATCCAGTTTCTCAGCACCATGTGTAAAAGAAATTGTCATTTACACAGTGTAAGTTTGATGGCAATGTTTTCTAAATTAGGTGGTTAAGACTGTATGGGTTTACTTTCTTATACTCTATTCTATTCCAGTGGGTGGTATTCTTGTTTCTTTACTCTGTTTTACTGGGCATACAAGGCTTTTTAATGCACGTATACAATGTACTTGGAATGCATTCACCGTGACACTCACTACCCCTCCCTTTCTCACCAGTCCTTTGCTCATCTTTGTTACACTACATAATTTTGTTCTCCTTCCATGTTATATTGAATAATTTATTTCATGCGTATATTTAAAATCTAAGAGCCCCAAATGAGAAAAAAAAAAGTGATACATGTTTCTGAGACTGACTTGCTTTGCTCAGTGTCATTCACATTAGTTGAATACATTTTCCTATGAGAAGTATAATTTGTTTCTTCTTCATAGCTGAAAAAAAATCCCATTGTGTATATATTCCCTACATTTTAATTTACCATTGCTCTGTTGCTAGATGCCTAGTTTAGGTCCACAGCTTAACTACAGTGAGCAGTGCTGCAATAAATGTTGATATGCAAGTATCTCTGAAATATGTCAACTTGAAATTACCTAGGTAAGTAAACAGGAATGAATGATATATCTTCTTCAATATGGTACATTTGTTTTTATTTTTATAGTGAAATTCCATATTCATTTTCATAATGGTTGGATTAGTTATATACTCCCCAGCAGTATACAAAAATTCACATTGTACATATCTTAGCCACAATTTACAGCTGTTTGCTTTCTTAAGTGTTATCATTCTGACAAGGGTAAGATGGAATCTCAATGTATCCTTAATTTGTGCATCCTGAAGGCTGATGAGATTGGTTGAACATTTTATTCATGCTTTTTTCTTTCCAGCTATACTTAATTTTTTTAAAAAAATCTTTCTGAGACAAGTTCTCCCTGTAGCCTCAGCTGGCCTGAAACTCACTATGTAGACCATGCTAACTTTGTTCTTACACACTTCCACCTGCTTCTGCCTCTAGAGTGCTGGAATTAAAGACATGGGCCACCAAGCCCAGTTTATACTTTGTCTGTTGAGAAGTCTCTACTTATTTCCCTAATCTAATTATTGAATTGTTTGACTTTTTTGTTCTTATTTATGATGGTCTTCTGATCTATTTTGTTCTTTAGTGCTTTGTATATTCTAAATATTAATCCTCTGTCAGGAGCATAGCTTGTAAAGATTTTCTCCCATTCAATAAAATGCCTCATCACTTGATTGATTTTTCTTCTTTTTCTGAACAGAGGCTTTTTCATTTCATGAAATCTTATTTGTCAATAGAAACCACTATTCTCTGAATGATAGGAGTACTACTTAGAATGTCCTTGTCTATGGTTTTAGCTTGAAATGTTTTCCTGTTTCAATTAATAATTTCAGAGTTTCAGATCTTAGGTTAGATCTTTGATTCATTTGGTGTTTGTGCGAGGTTCTGAGTTCAATCCTTAACATGATGAAAAAATAAAAAATTTTCTTTCATGCTTATGGAAAAGAATAAAATACCTCGTAAAAATGTCTATACTCATAAAACAAAACTACAGATCCAAAGTAACCTTATTTGAATTATAATGTCATTATTCACAGAATAGAACAATAATCTTAAAATCCATATGGAAACACAAGTTTCCAGATAACTATACTAAGCTTGAGCCAAAATGAATAATTCTTAATAATCATCATAGTGATTTCAAGTTATTGTAGGCAGTGATAATAGCAAAAACAACATGGTACTACCACCATGTAGCAAAGTAGATGAAATAGATATCTTCCCCTCCTGCTACAGCCATCTGATTCATTTTTGAAAAAGTAAAAAATATACACAGTTTAGGAAATATACCATCTTCAATAAACAGTGTTTACAATCTCGATATCAGTATGTAGAATAATGAAATTCAATCCATATTACTCACCCTTTTTGAAAAATCAACCCCAAATCAATCAGGATCTTCTAATCCAGTCTTGGTTACAGTAGTTTTTGCCTACACCATAGTGGGGTTTTTTGGTTTTTGTTTTATTAATCAAGGTTTTGTGTTTTGAAGTCAGGGCTGTGATGCCTGTGGAATTGTTCTGCTTCCTCAATATTTCTTTAACTATTTGGTTTTTCATTTTTACTTCCATATGAAATTTAGGATTGGTTTTTAAATTTTTATGAAGAAAGCCATTGACATTTAATGAGGAAGATCATTTTCAATAATACAGCCATTTTCATATTAATTCTTCCCTTCCGTAAGACATAAGGCCTACTGCAGGTGACACAAACCTATAGTTCAAAGACATCAATGACTCCACCAGGAAAGTGATAGATGTGATGACCACTTTCAAAACAGTAGCATGATGCAAAGTCAACATAAAAGAACTTACAGATTTTCTATATGCCAACAACCATCACACTGAGAAAGAACCCAGGAGAGTGGTCCCATTCCCAATATCCTCAAGCCAATTAAAATGCCAAGAAATTAACCTATTGAAGGCGGTGAAACATCCACAATAAAGGTAGGAAAACTAATCAATGAAAACACTAGAAGAGGTAAGCATTGCTTTGAAGTTAAAAATAACTTAGGAAATATCATGTGCATATTTTTTATTGACAAATATTCTGATTGGGCTGGAGAGTTCTCAGGATCCATATCAGTGGGCTCATAACTGCCTGTACCACCAACTCCAGGAGTTGCAATACCCTCCTCTGGCCTCTATAGGCTCATGTGTGTTAGGGCACACTAGTGAAGAAACTCTTTCATACACACAATTTCACATAAATCAATAAGGATTGTTTAAAAGTCATGTAGCTTTCTTCATGTGGTCATGGTCTAACTCCAATAGACCAAGGTCAATTAATATAATTACAAATAATTTCCAAATTTCAAAACAAATGGCTTTTTAATAATAAATCTACAATGGAAGAAGAATAATACATGTTTTTGAAGGGAATTCAATATTGAAAGAAATGTACTATAAATTAACAGTCATGCACAAACAATAGAAAAAATACTAGCAATGAGAAATCGCTTGAGGATCACTTCGCATCATTTCAGCCATATATTTTGAGCAGTGCAGATATTTTATCTATGTGAAATGGTAAATATTGACCTAATTTTAGTACATTTTACAATTAGGAATCTATGTTTGTTTCTATAGAGTATGACAGTCTTAATAAGCTGTTAATGACCTGTCAATTTGTAATAGTTGCTAAAGAGTCAGAGTGGTATGTCACAGCTCAACACCATCAAATGAATCATTCCAAGATTTACAACAACTTTTAAAAGTTATGCTCTTTTCAATAATAGCTAAATCTATAACAGTTTGCATTGATACATTTAGGAGCATTATACAACATAACTGTTACTTACAAAACATTTAAATCTTGTTTATTATTTCTAATTGAGGGAGTATTCTGTGGAAAACATTATATTCTTTAAAATTTTAATCAAGTTTTGGAAAAGGTTCAGAAGTTAAGGACTATTTTAATAATGATCAGTGACTACATAGAACCTAATACAGATAAAATACCTGACTTACACTAGGCTTAGTGGCAGACACCTTTAATCCCGGCACTTGGGTGACAGAAGCAGGTGGATCACTGTGAGTTCAAGGCCAGCCTGGTCTCATAGTGAGTTCCAGGTCAGCTGGGGCTACAGAGAAACTCTGTCTCAAACAGGGAAAAAAATAAACCTGACTTTCAGGATTATGACTTAAACATCCACTGTTCAGAGATGAACTGGAGTTCATCAGTGATCATTTTGCTTACTAATACTTCATGGGAAAATAAAATCAAAATTTAGATAAATGACATTAAGTACTCCAAATATTACTGTATACTTTGAGAAACAATACATTTCTCTAACTATAGGCTGAATTATAGCATTTCTACTTAGTAGAGTCTCTTCATTCATGTACTCAAATTTAAATTAAAGACGTATAGGAAAGTTCACTTTGCCAGGCAATTCCTCTTATTGAGGGTCATTACTAAAGAGTGATCATCAAACAGTTCACTATCTATACAAACATAATGAAAAAATATGTGATTAGCTAATCCGGTCTTCCAATCTGTAAGATATAAATGTAGAACAAAAGTCGCATGTAGCTTGTGGCATTTTCAAAGGAAAAGATACCAGTGAACCCTATGATGTTAACCTGAAAATATATGGGTATTTTCCTCAACCATGTATCTGCAAGTCATCTAATATTAAGCTGTCTTCATAGCATTTCCTTACTGTGGTTAACTGGCAAAGAGTAGTCATGAATAGCATTTTGTAGGGTAAGAGGTAGAGAGGGGGAAAATAAAGTCACATCAGATCAGTGTGGATTGTGATGGAATTTCAACTTTTCTGATTGTAAAGCATTTGTTGAACAAAGAGATATCAGGCTATTATAATGTTGGCAAATGAAAAAGTAAGACGAATTTTTAGACAAAGAAAATCACTTTATGTGGCATTTGTGAAAAGTCCATAATGGAAAAGAAAAAAAAAAAAGAGTTCATTCAACTTACAATTGACACAATCACAATTATCTCTTCTACACATCTTCCTTCTCAAGTGAATAAGCTGAAAGCAGGAATTAAAACAGGGAGATATGAGAGCTAGTGTTACCAGATTAACAGTCTGAAATCTATAGGAAACAAGCCTCCCTGCTTATCTGGGAGGGACTATTTAGTCTCTTGCACGCCTGTGAAGGATTATGTTGATTTGTTGAATTGAGGTAGGAAGACTCAAACTAAATGAGGCAAGAGAGCAGCAACATTCCCATGGGCTTGGTTCCTGTATTGAACTGAGCACAGCAGTCATTGCCTTCTGCTTCCCTGGCTGTGGATTTAATGTGACCAACTGCTTCAAGCTCCTGCCACCCTCACCTCCCCATCATGATAGATTGCACCTTTTAACTCTGAGCAAAAATAAACCCTTTCTCCCTTAAGTTTCTTTTTGTCACAGTGTTTTACCACAGCAAAAGGAATAGAAACTAAGTTTATTTGCATATGCAAGTACCCATTTCATACAACACTCCATGATACTGCATCATAACTGGAGGTTGACATCAAAATAGCAGAAAGAAAACTTAAATCAGATATAAAGTTATCAGACTAGGTCAATCAAATTAACACATTTTATGACAAAACTCTTTTTTTAACTTTAAAAAAATTTATTATGTTTATTTTATGTGTATGAGTGAGTTGCCTGCATATAGGTAAGTACACCCATGCTATGCAATACATGCAGAGGTCAGAAGAGGCTATCAGATCCCCTGGAAGTAAAGTGACAGACAGTTATTAGCTGTCATGTTGATGCTGGGATTCAAACCCAGGTCTCCTGCAAGAACATCCAGTATTCTTAACGACTGAGCTATCTCTCCAGCCCCATGACACAATTCTTTTGATTTGCTTACCAACTAATGTTGTCATACTTTGTGATCAATGTTGCAAACATGAAATTATTCAGAAATATGATCATAAGAAAGGGTGAGAATGTTAGGGTAGCAAAAAGTCCCATTAAAAAGAAGGAAAGAAAGAAAGAAGGAGAGAGAAAGAGAGGAAAGAAAGAAAGAAAGAATGAAAGAAAGAACGAAAGAAAGAAAGAAAGAAAGAAAGAAAGAAAGAAAGAAAGAAAGAAAGAAAGCATATGAAGTTGTATGAAAAAATTGATGGGGCGATATCAGAGGTGTTGGAGGGGAGGGAGTGCACGTGGATTTGATCAAAAGACCTTACATGCATGTATGAAATTCTTTTTTAACATTTCAAAAACTTTATTGAGAATTTCATACATGCGTATAAGGTGTTTGATCAAATCCATGCCTACTCCCTTGCCTCCAGCGTTCCCCCTTCTGAGGAGGTAACCCTAAAATCTTTTAAGTGTTAGATACAAGCTCCCAAATACTTTGGACATTTTTGGCCTTTGGAAAAGAATATGTTTGATCAAATCCATGCCGACTCCCTCCCCTCCAGCGTTCCCTTCTGAGGAGGTAACCCTAAAATCTTTTAAGTATTAGATACAAGCTCCCAAATACTTCAGACATTTTTGGCCTTTGGAACAGAATATGTTGTTGACAGACCCAAGGACATTTTGAATTTTAGCCCAGAAACTGGCTACATTTCTTTGGGGTCTTTTTACCCTAACTGCCTAGCCAATCCCTACCACCTATTCTTATCATGCCATCCTCTGGAGGGGTTACCAAAATTGCCAATAGGGAATAGGGATACAGCCCGCTCTAGCTTCTTCCATGCTGAACAGGGATGCAGAGTGTGTCAATTGGAGTACCCCTTCAGTGGATCTATCTAAAAGACTCCCAATTTGCATAAATCTTGTCTCTAAGGGGCAAAGAAAGTCCTTGAATTATGAATAGGAGATGTGAAGGAGAAGTAAAGGCAAGATTAATTAGCATTACAAGATCTAGACAGGGAACTAGAAAAAAGAACGGGGCAATTTTCAAATGTTCATATGAGAGTCCATTGGAGTTTCTTGACAAGGGCTTCCAAAAGCTTCCCTCTATTGGGTTCTTCCTCATTTTTCTTTTGTCTTCCAAGGTTGGACTACAGGGCTTGGAAGAGAGGCTGGACACTCAGGTGAGGGTCCACTGACCCTGCTTGGCATTTATTTAATGAATGAGCACAATCGTCAAGAAGACAACTGTGACTATGTTTAGAGACCAGGCTCAGCCAAAGTTGTGATGATGGTAGTTATTTCATGCAGAAGGGACTGCTGTAAAGCACCATATTGTAAAAGAACTTGGAATTTAAAAAGGATTTGGTGCTAGGAGCCACATATGAGGGAGAACATATGTCGTTTGTTTTTGTGAGTCTGTGTTAGTTCACTTAGTATAACAGTTTGTAGATCCATGAATTCACTTGCAAATTTCATTATTTCATCTTTCTTTACTGCTGAATAGAACTCCATTGTGTAAATATACCATGCTTTTGTTAACCACTTGTCATTTGAGGGGCACTTAGGTTGCTTCTATTTCTCAGCTATTGTGAAAAGAGCAGCAACAAACATGGTTGTACAAGTGTCTCTGCAATAGGATGAGTCATTTGAGTATATGCCAAGGAGTGATATAACCAGGTCATATGGTAGGTTCATTTTTAGTTTTTTAAGAGTTCTCCACACTGTTTTCCATAGAGGCTGCACAAGTTTGCAATCTCACCAGCAGTTAATATGTGTTCCCCTTTCTCCACATTCTTGCCAGCACTTAGTACCATTTGTTCTCTTGATCCTAGAGAGTCTGATAAGGGTAAGGTGATACCTTAGGGTGGTTTTACTTTGCATTTCCCCTAATTACTAATGATGTTGAACACTTTTTGAGATGTTTCTTCCTTCAAGAATTCTCTGTTTAAATTGTTAGTCATCTTTTATTTTTTTTTTAATTTATTTATTTATTTTATTTTATTTTTTTTGGTGTTTTTGAGACAGGGTCTCCCTGCAACCCCAGCTGTCCTGGAACTCACTATGTAGACCAGGTTGGCCTTGAACTCACAGAGATCCGCCTGCCTCTTCCTCCCAAGTTCTGGGATTAAAGGCATGTGCCACCACACCCGGCTATTTTTCCTTTAAAAAAAAAATTAGAAGAAGCATTTCATTACAGCTTTAACATACTCATTAACAATTTCAAGAGCAAAGATACATCTCTTACAAAAGTGGCTACAATTTTTTTAGGTTTGCTATTGAATTAATACAGTTATACAATACTGAACTCAGTATAAGCCCTGTAAGACATAAAATTGAATGGGCTTTTAACATTTAAAAAAGACCTCCATTTCATTTTAAAATATACTGTATCTTACAGAAAGACTCATTGTTTTTGCTCATAACACAGAGATATTGGTGCATGCATCTCTAATATGGTATATCTGATTATTACTAGTCACAGTCAGTTGCACTCGGATCCTAGGCACTTGTGTATGTCTGTAAAGTCATTGGGTAGATTTCAATGGTAATGTTTGTCACCTCTACTAATTAACATGATGTAATTTTTTTGCTTCCTCTTCAAATATAATTGATTTTTTAAAATTTGTTGATTTGTGTGTGTGTGTGTGTGTGTGTGTGTGTCACACAGAACATCCCAAGCCATCTTATTCAATTGTACACCCACTTCCCATATGGCACCCTCCCATAGCTTCCCTCCCTGCACCAGAGCCCTTATACTCTGTTATCCCTGCTACTGTGTGCTGTGATGTCGTAACCCCTAGCTGTTCCCCACTACTCCAACTGGGGAATCTAGTCAGCCTATCTAGAGGTCTTTGTTTTAGGAAGGTCGGCTGTTCCTCATCTAGCAGCAATTGTTTGTCAATATTCCTTTAGATAAGATTGGGATCTGCTGTTCATTTTCCTAGTTCTATGCTGGGTTACTATCTGGGAGTCCTTTGGAATACCCTGGCCAACAACTCAAAAGAGGTTATCTCCTACCTGGCATTGTTGCTTGTTATGTAGCCTTTAGCTATACATATGGACTCTTAAAAAACTATATTAGCCCCTTTAATCTTTGATTGTACTTTCCTTTTGAATGTTTAAGGTCATACAGTTGGCACAGATGAACCAATTCATTTTTACTCTTAAGGCCATTTGAAAATCTCTTCCTCAGGGGTCACATGGGCTTGGCAGGAGTTCCTGGCTCCTTTCTTTTACCAGTTCGACCTATGCAAAGATAAGTCAAAGGTCCTACTTGACCATGGCTGACTTCGCCTGCAAGCATGGAGGAAATGATCCTCTGTGTTGACCCTCCTCTTTGTAGACTGGACTCTGGTTCAAGTCCATCTCGTGGGGTCTCCTCGGCCTCCTTGATCAAGATGACAGATGACCCACCACAATTACAGGACATTTTGAGAGACCCTGGAACTAGTTGACCTAGGAGGGTAAGGAGCAAAAACTGTCCTTTATGTCCCTCTGACCCAATTAGTATAGGCCTCGAAGTATGTCTGTTAAACATCCAAGAAGGTTAGTTCCACCAGTCTAGTACTTTTAATGACTGTGTGCCATGTAGAGAAATCTTGGGCAAAGACCAATCGTTCTCAGATAAACCTTGCCTAAACATATATTTCTTGATCTGGTATGTATAATTGTATCATTTGGTTTCTCAATTCTTTGTTTTTTGAGTTCTTTATATATTCTGGATGTTAAGCCTCTGTCAGATGTGTCACTGGTGAAGATTTTTTCCCCATTCTGTGGGGTTTCTCTTTACTTTTCTGATTCTTTGCTATGCAGAAGCTTTTTAGTTTAATGAGGTCCCACTTGTTGACTGCTAACTTGAATTCCTAAGCAAATTCAGTCTGATTTAGAAAATCCTTTCCTATTCATATATCCTGTAAGTTACTGCCAGTATTTTCTTCTAATATATTTAGGGTTTCCAGTTTTGCAGTCAGGTCTTTGTTCCATTTTCAGTTGACTTTTCTGCAAGGTGAAAGATAAGGATCTAGTTTCATTCTTCTACAAGAGGAGATCCAGTTTTGCCAAAAACGTTTGTTGAAGATGCTTTCTTCTATTGTGTGTTCTTGGCATCTTTGTCAAATATCAGGTGGTAGAAATTGCATATACTCATGTTTGGATATTCAGTGATGTTCCATTGATCTATGTGTCTATTTTTGCGCCAGTACCATGCTGTTTTTATGACTATGGCTCTGTAATATACTTTGAGATCTGGTATAGTAATCCCCCCAGAATTGCTCTTTGTGCCCAGGGTTGCTTTGGCTATCTGGAGTCCATTGTGCCTCCATATGAATTTAAGGGTGGATTTTTCTAACTCTGTGACTTACATCATGGAATTTTGATTGGGATTGCATTTAATCTGTATATTGATTTTGGCAGGAAGGTCATTTTAACAATATTAATTCTTCCAATCCATGAACATGGGAGGTCCTTCATCTCCTGGCGTCTAGATAAATTTCTTTCTTTAACAAATTAAAATTTACATTGTAGAGTGTTTGGTGTCTTTGGTCAGATTTATTCCAAGATATTTAAATTTTTTTGGCAGCAACTGTGAATGGGAACATTTCCCTGTATTCTTTCTCCAATTGCTTGTTATTAGTACAAAGAAAGGCTACTGATTTTTATAGATTGATTTTATATCCTGCCACTATACTAAAAGTGTTGATCAGTTCTAGGACTTCTCTGGTGGAACTTTTGGGATCTCTTAGGTATAGTATCATATCATCATCAAAAACTGATAGTTTGACCTCTTCTTTTCCAATTATTGCTCTTTTAATTTCCTTCTCCTGTCTCATTGCTTTAGCAAGAGTTTCAAGCACTATGTTGAAAAGGAGTGGAGATAGCGGACATCCTTTTCTGTTCCTGATTTTAACGGGAATTCTTCCAGTTTTCTCCACTTAGAATTATATTGGCTGTGGGTTTGTTGTACATAGCTTTAATTATGTTGAGGTATGTTCCCTCTAGTTCAATTCCCTAAAGGACTTTGAATATAAATGCATGCTGAATTTTGTCAAAAGCCTTTTCTGCATCTATTGAAATAACAATGTGTTTTTTGTCTTTGAGTCCATTTATATGATTAATGACATTTATTGATTTACATATATTGATCTATTCTTGCATTTCTGGGATAGAGCCACTTGATCATAGCGAATGATTTTTTTGATGTGTCTGTATGCTGTTTGCAAGTATTTTGTTGAGAATTATTGCATCTATGTTCATTAAGGATAAGGACCTATAGTTTTCTTTTTTGGTTGTTTCTTTACCCAGTTTGAGTATTAAAGTGATGCTGGCTTCATAGAAGGAATTTGGGAGTTCTCCTTCTGTTTCTATCATTTTGAATAATTTAAGTAGTATTGGTTGGAGGTGTTCTTTAAATGTCTGGTGGAATTTTGCTGCAAATCCTTCTGGGCCTGGGCTTTTTTTTAGTTGTGAGGCTTTGTATTAGTTTTTCAATTTCCTTATGTGTTATGGGTCTGTTTAAACTGTTGATCTCTTATTGTTTTAACTTTGGAGGTTCCCATGATTTCAGATATCCATCCATTTTTCTTAGGCCTTCAGATTTAGTAGTACGTAGGTTTTTAAAATATTCCCTTATAATGGTCTGGATCTTTTGGTTGTTTGTTGTGATGTTTCCTCTTTCATCTTTGATTTTGATGATTTCGATTTGCTCTTTCTTACTTTTGGTTAACTGGTCTAAGGGTCTTGTCTATCTTGTTTAGCTTTTCAAAGAATCAGCTCTCAGATTCATTGATTCTTTGTATTGTTTTCTTTGTTTCTATTTAATTAGTTTCTGCTTTGATTTTTGTTATTTCTCTCTTCTGCTGGGTTTGGGTTTCATTTGTTCTTACCTATCCAGTGCCTTGAGTTGCATGTTAGATCATTTATTTGGGCTCTTTCTAATTTGTTGGGAGATCTCTGTTATGCAAAGTCAAAGCCCCTTCACACCGGACAGCTCATGCAGCTTGGGTTATGTGCTGTGGGTTCCTTTCATAGCGGGGTGTCTTCCTGGCATCTTCCCTGTCTCTCCTTTTGAAGTGTCCACCACCAATGCTATAACATAAACATGGCCTTTGGCTCTGAAAGGTACCATGCCTTCCTGTAATTTTCCTAGCAGACAATAAATCCACTTCCACATGTAAATAGAATGCCTCACAAAGCATCTAACAGCGAAAGCTTTTACCACTACCCCCATGGTATAAAATATCTTAGCCTTCTCTTAATATTGGGATTTTGGGTCAGAGACTGGGTCCCAGAGATTGGGTCCCAGAGAGAATAAAGCTGTAAGCACAGACTAAGCCGAGCCTTGAGTCTTGTGTACCGGCGACCTGATTCCCCCGGAGGGCAGCACCTTCCGTTACCGACCCACGGACACCAGCTTTCGCCGTCTCCGTACTCCTTCCCTGCGTGGCTCAGTGGCCAGGAGCCTCGCATCGTGAGGAAGGGTGCACGGGTGAAATAGAGACGGGATTCCGGCTGGACAATGCTCCAGTAGCAGAGTAAGCTCCCAGCACCAGAGAAGTTGCGACAGCCACCAGCTGTTGCCAGCACCAGAGACACGGGCTGAGCCACCAGGAAAGCCTGCAGGGCGCCCGCTGCTCCTGGAGCTGCAGCTTCCCATAGAAGTCTGTGGACCTGCAGGGAGTGAGCGCACCCTGTGCCCAGAGAGAGCGCAGTCGCCCATACTAATTTTTTAATGTAGGCGCTTAAAGCTATAAACTTGCCTCTTAGAACTGCTTTTAATATGTCCCAGAGGTGGTGTTGTGTTGTATTGTCCTTTTCATTGAATTCCAAGAATTCTTTTATTTATTTCTTAATTTTGAACCTCTCATTTTTTAGGAGTATGTTGTTCAATTGTCATGAATTTGTGTAGTGACTAGGACTTCCTCCAGTGTTGTCTTTGAGCTTTTTTGCTTTGTGGTCCCAAAGAATGTATGGAATTATTTCAATATTTTTGTATTTGTTGAAGTTTGTTTTGTGGCCCAGTATGTGTCTGCTGGGTCCATTTGATGTATGGTATCACATAATTCAGATTTCTCTCTGTTTATTCTTTGTCCAGTTGCACTTTCTAATGGAGGCAGTGGGATATTGAAGTCCCCTACTATTACTGAGTTGGGGGTTAATCTGTGTTTTATAGTCCTGTAGGGTTTTTTTTTATGAATTTGGGTGCACCAGAATTTGGTGCATATATGTTAAGGATTGTAATATCTTCTTGGTTAACTGTTCCTTTGATCAGAATG
>NW_008358101.1:2712373-2743262 GCF_000622305.1 Nannospalax galili
CCAGAGAGATTGATTTTGTTTCTTAATCCATTCACTTAGCCTTTGTCTTTTGACTGGGGAGTTCAGTCCATTGATATTTAAGGTTACTATTGAAAGGTGTGTATTGGTTGCCATCATTATGATTGCTGTTTGTGTTCTCTGTGTAGTTTTGTGTTTCCTAGATTATATCTCAGTTTAGTTTATTTTCTTTCATTGCCCCTCGGGTATAGTTGTTTCTCTCTCTGCTCTCTGTATTGCTTCAAGTATTCTTGAAGGACTGGTTTTGTGAACGTGTATTCTTTCAGGCTATTCATGTCATTGAAGATTTTTCTTTCCTCCTCAACTATAATAGACATTTTTTCTGGGTATAGTGTTCTGGTCTGGCACCTATTGTCATGTAAAACTGGAAATACCTTGGTCCAGGCTCTTCTGGCATTCATAGTTTTCATTGATAAGTCAGCTGTCATTCTGATGGGCTTTCCTTTGTATTTGACTTGTTTTTCTTTTTCTGCTTTCAGTATTCTCTTTGTTCTCTACATTCAGTGTTTTTACTAAGATATGTCGTGGGGAGTTTCTTTTGTGATCCTGTGTATTTTGTGTTCCATATGGTTCCTGTATTTGTATTGGGATGTCTTTCCTTAATTTTAGGATATTCCCTTCTACAATCCTGTTTAAGATCTGATCAACACCATTAACCTGAAATTCTCCTCCTCTTTTTTTTTTTTTCATGGTGTCCCACAACACTTGCATATTCCATTCCTGTGTTTTTTAAAAATTTTCCATACTCTTTGTTTGAGTGGTCCAATTCTTCAACTTTATCCTCCAGTGTTGAAATTCTCTTTTCCATTTCATTCATTCTGGAGGTGAGGCTTTTCCTTGTTGTTTCAAGTTGGCTTAATGAGTTTTGTACTTCCTTCTTCATTTCTGCTTGAGTTTTCTTCAATTTTTCTCTTATGTGAATTCATTCAATAGTTTATCCCCATCTTCTTTTAGCTCTTTGTTTGTTCATTTGTTCTTTAAATTCGTTGAATTTCTTGATCATGTTTATGACTGTTGTTTTAAATTCAGTGTCCTGGGTTATATCTAGGGGGTTCTCTTTGTAGAACTCTTCTATAGGATTGGTGGGGTTTGGTGGGGACATAGTGTTTTGGCTTCCATTTTATTATTCTTTTGTTGTGGTTTTGGCATGTGAATTTCTTTTGTTGTTTATGGTTCTGAAATAAGAATGAAGTTGAAGTATACTTCTGTTTGTATTATCCAGATGCCTAGATCTTTTCTTTATTGGTTGTATAAAGCAGGTTGGTACAGGGTTCAGGTTCTCTCAGGCTTATTTTGGAGGGAATTGATGGCTTCAGATCAGCTATTCAGGGGTATCCACAGAAGCCCAATTCAGGTTCCAGTCAGGTACACTCAGCCTTCCTTCACCACGTGGAGGCAGGATCCAGGCTCTCTCAGGCAGTCCCATTTGTTGTCAACCCTATTGCAGAGGGAGGCCAGAGGGTTGTCAGAACCCTGTACTCTCTAGTGGTTTGCTGAGATCCCAGCCCCTACCCTGATGGAGGTCTGAACCCACCCTCTCAGGCTGTCTGCCAAGATCTCAGCTTTAGTCTATCAAGGCCAGATCTACCCTGGGGCCTTGGGAGGGGCCACACAAAATCCCAGGTAGGGGGACGATATGGCACAATTAGGGGAAGCTCACCACCACATGGTGGCAGGATCTGTGGCCTGTCAGGTAGTCCCCTGGGTTCTCAGGACCTCTGGTAGTTGAAGGCCAGAGGGAGGCCAGAACCTGGCACTCTCTCACAGACTGCTGGCTCCAAGCCCTTACCCTGATGGAGGTCTGAACCCACCCTCTCAGACTGTCTCACATTTATGAAATTCTTAATAAACCTTTTCTAAAAATTAAAAAAAAAGAATTTCTTCTGTAATAGCGTCAAATGAATCCAGGGTATCTAAAACATTAATTGAAACAAGGAGATGAAAAATCTCTACAGTCCAATAATGTTGGACTAAACAATCTATAGATCCACTGCAGACACCATCAAAATTCCAATGACATTTTTTACTGAAAGAGAAAAACATAAAATTCATATGAAAACAAAAATTACAATATATAGCCAAAATAGTTCAAAGCAGAAAGAGCTGTGCTACAGCGTCTCATTTCAAATAATACTATGAGACAGTACAGTAATGGCATGGTGATGAGCAAAGGCAAACAGAATGGGCACAACAGCATCAAATAATCTGAAATAACCACACATTGCTATAACCACCAAATTTTAAAATATTTTATGTTTATATGTGTAAGTGTATTGCCTGCATATATGTAGTTGCATCTTTATTGGGCAAAGCCTGTGCAGGTTAGAAAAGGTCAACAGATCCTCTGGGACTGGATAGTTGTTGGCTGCCATGTGGGTGCTGAGGACTGAACTTGGGTCCTCTGTAAGAATAGACACTATTCTTAACTTTTGAGTCATCTCTCAAGCCACATAGCCACGTAATTTTTTTCTTTTATTAAGTTTTTCTGTATTTCATACAAAATATCTTTTTGTTGTTTTTTGTTTGTTTTTCTTTTTGGACATGGTCTCACTATAGGCCCAGCTGACCTGAAACTCCCTGTGTAGACTACATTGGCCTTGAACTCAAGAGACCTGCCATCCTCTGCATTTCTAGTACTGGGATTAAAAGTGTGTGCCACCATACCAAGACACACATAACTTCTTAATAATCTTTATACCTCCTTCCCCATAAGCACTTTCCCATAGCCCCACAAACTGGATTTCATTTATTCTGTCATTTATGTTAAGACTTGTCAAGTTAGTGTCTGCGGAAGTCCATCAATGCAATTTTCATCCACTGGGGCTTAGTCAGCTATCTAGAGCTCTCCCTTAAAAAAGATTAGCCCTTCCTTTACCAGCAATCATCAGCTGCCCAATGATTTTTGGGCTAAGATTATGGTGAGGTGCTGATTTCCATAGTTCTATGCTGGCTTTTGTCTCTTTGAGTTTGCATGTGTCTTGTACATACTGTCACCATTGCTGCAAATTCATATGAGTAAGGTTCCAGAGACCTGTAGGACTCTATTTCCATATGATCATGCACCTCCTTCCCTGGATCTTATAATCTTTCTGACCCTCTTCCGTAATGGTCCCTGATCCCTGGGTAGGTGAGATAAAATATAGGAGTCCTGTCCCAGAATGCACAGTCTGCAGACTCTTACTCTCCACACTTTCAACATTTGTAACCCTTTGTGTTCATTGCCCTCTGTTGCATGAGAGAGCTTCATTGATGAGAGTGGAGAGATGGATTTGTCACATAATTTTTGATAAAATCATGAAAAAAAGCATTGGGGGAAAAAAAACACAGCCCCTTCAACAAGTGATGCTTGAAAAACTGGGTATCTGTATGGGGGCATGAAGGTAGATTCTTATATCTTTATACAAAAATCAACTCAAATTGAATAGAGAAACTTAAAGTGAAAACTGAAACTCTAAGAAAACAGAAAAAAAACCGTTTAATATATAAGCAAAGTCTTTCAGAGGTAAAGACACCAACAGTATAGGAAATAATTGGAACATATGAAAAATGGCATTGCATGAATTGATAGTGTCTGCACGTTGGAGGAAACCAACAGAATGAGGAAATATGCTAAAGAGTAAGAAAATGGTCACCCTCTAGAATTCATACAGAACCAGGTAATTATTTTCTAAAAGTCCTTCCTCTAATCAATAAGAGAGTAGTGGATTGAATAGAGCTCTCCGAAGAAGAAATACAGATGAACTATATATTTGAAAAGTATTTGCAAAATATTCTACATCATTAAACATCAGGGAATGCCAGTTAAAATTGAGATTATATTATATTTCACCTTTGTTAAAATGGCTATAAAAGATTAAAATGACAACAAATATTGGTGAAGATGTGAGTATACGGCTTCCTTATTCACTTATAGTGATAGTATGAAATAGTGGGGACATTATGTAAATAAGCATAAAAGTGCTTTAAAAAGACTAAAACAGAAGTACCATATGACCCACTTATTTCACATCGTGTGTGTGTGTGTGCATGCACGTGTGTGTTTTTGTGTGTATCTGTGCTTGTATGTGAGTATGAATCTAAGTTTCACAGAGATACTTATATACAAAATTGACTTTAACACATATAAAGAATGAGATACAAAATTCACAGGAAAATAAGCGGAACTGGGGATTATTATGTTAGTGAAATAATCCATACTCAGAAAATATATCACAGTTTTCTACCGTATGCAGAATCCAGAAATATATTAAGAAGGAAATATAACATATATAATATAGGAGAGTGAAAGAGGATGCTAAGGTGACGAGCAGATGCAAAAGCAAGGGGAGGGTGGATTAGAGGACAGTAGGGAGGAGAAGGAAAGATAAATATTACATTTTCTTGTATAAGAAACTTGCATTTAAATGCCAGAGTAGTAAATGAGAAATTCTTCCTGATTCCAGAATCAGAAAAAGATCAAATGAATAACATTCCACAATTTATAGTTGTTTCTTTATGCCATGTTATTTTACTTCTTTCAGAAATAGATGATAGGTTGATAGACAAAGTAGATGATAGAAACAGATAGATGATAGATGATAGATAGATAGATGATAGATAGGTGATAGATAGATGATAGATATATAGATAGATAGATGATAGATAGATAGAAATATAGACAGATAGGTAGATGATAGATAGATAATATATAAATGAACCCACATGCATATATGCTACATGTATGTGTAGGATGGGATGAGAGCAATGTGAGTTATGCCTTATGGTAAGGGGATGAACATGATGAAAGTAAATTATATACATGTCCAAAGTGACATAAAGATACTCTTATTTTATAAAGTTAATAAAATCCTCTTTAAATTTTTCAAAATAATTAATTATGTTTCATGGATATATTCTTTTATTCCCTAACAAGAATGAGCTTTTATTATTATTCTATTTTCTTAGCCCAGTGAAAAGAGAAAACAGCTTGTCCCAAGCTTACATTTCACAGGATGCTTATTCATCCCCCGTACTCATCTCCTTTGAAAATAATGGACTTTATGAAGAATCGAAATAGTGTATATGGTATTTGATGAATATTTGTTCAACGGCAACAGAAACAGATGTGCAAACCAGCTGAAGGGCATGAAGAGTAAAATTAGACTTTTTTTCTCTCACCCTGTATTTAATCCAATTCAAAATGAATTAAGGACCAGAAATTTGGAAGTATGAAAATATAGGGGAAATAATTCTAGATGTAAAGATGAACAATGACACTTTTAGCCATAACTCTGAAAATAACAAGACTGGTAAATGTGATTGTGTCAACTAAAAAGCTCCTGACTAGTGAATGAACAAGTCCATGTATAGCTGAAATCTATATAATAAAAAACAGCGCCAGGCAGGAAGAACCTACTTTGTAGTTGTTGATCACGTAGTCCAAGAGACTCCTTAATAACATAGGTTATTGTCACTGCCCTTGATTTAATTCCGGAAGTTGAAGGTAAGACCTTATTGGTGAAAATGGGTCACACTTAAGACACAAGATGTGAATCAATAGAGCTGCTTCTGACAGAACACAATAATCTGTAACTCCAGATCTAGGGAAATTGATGCTCTCTTCCGGTACTCAGGTGCACAAAACACACAGATACACATAATTAAAAATGAAAGCAAAATCTTCAAATTGCCACTAAGATTTCTGAAATATTTGCTATTTGCTACTCTAACTTGAATATTATTTGGGGGTTTTGTTTCGTTGAATTTGTTTTTGTTTGTTTATTTGTTTTGAGACATCGTCTTACCATGTAGCCCCAGCTTGTGTGGACCTCTCACTGTAGATCATCCTTGTCCGTATGCAGTCTCACAGCTATCTGCCTGCCTCTACTTCCTGAGTCCTGGGATTAAAGGCTTGCATCACCAGCCTGACAAGCCTCAACCTTTAATAGTAACATTGCATTTATTTTCTGGTTTATAGTTTTATCAGGAATAGGCTGGTTGCAGTAAGTCAGTAATAGGTATCTTAGTAATTTAATGCTGTAAATCATAAATCGTAATAACAAACCTGCAAGCTGGTATGGGAAACTGTTCCCAAAAGTTTAGAAGCTTGGTGTTACAAGGGCTCAATTATTTTGAACTTTTGTGTCTCAAACGTGAGCTTTTTGTTTTAAATCACACTTTTTCATCAAGAACAAGAAAAATGCCTGAAAATGAATCATGCAGAAGTTTTCTCTTACCCAGCCCAAATGAGACGCATATTATTGTAACCCACTTTTTATTAGGGAGATTTAAACATGCAATTCTATCTACTCTAAGTTGTCTGAAAGTCAGTCATAAATATGCACAAATCAAGAAATTTGTGAGAAATATTGTGAACATATAATTGCATTTCTAACATAGAAAACATGATTTAGGTCTTTCTGATTAGGGAATAAAAATTCTCAGAGAGCTTATTTTGTCACCCTGATAAAAATTTCTATCTTATGAAATATCAGGAATAATGCAGGTGAACATGTTTCCTAATTTAAAGGTCAGGAGGAAGGAGCACCTAGCCATTCTCCCCTAGTGAAACACAACCTCAAATATGTAAATTTTACATTTTATTTTTATTTGCTAAAATACACACAGAATAAAGCATATTATGTTGGCCATTCTAAGACTTTGATTCATGTCATTCATTGAGTTTTGCAACACATCTCTAGATCTATTGGCTTGCAAATATAAAAATGTACCAACTCAACAGAAATAATCTTATCCTTTTTCTTCTATCCTGGCAATATTCATTTTATTTTGTATCTTTGTGATTTTCACTATTATAATTACTTCATCTAAATATAATTTTGTAGCATTTAAACTTTGTGACTAATTGTTTCAACTCACATCACATTGTGGAATTCAATCATGCTGGAAATTTTTCTAGAAATTCCCTTTCTTCATAAATTCTGTGGTATTGTTTTGTGTGCATATACCATAGGCATATTGAATCATATATTAATGGAAAATTTAATTGCTTCTATATTTTAATTATTAAGACTCACTTAGTCTGATACATTTTTTATGATATTTTTGACTTCAACAATACATGTGCATATTAAATGGTGTCCCATTGGAGTGTTGAATTACATTTACCTAATGTTTAGTGATACTGAACACTATTTTATACACTTGGTGATTAGTTATTCTTTCATGGAGAAATGTCTCTTCAAGGCCTTTACCAGTGTTTGAATCAAATGCTTATTGTTGTATTAAGTTTTAGGAATGCTAAATTTTTCTGGATATTAATTCCTTTTAAGATATATGATATGCGAATATATTCTCTTGTTTGTTGACAAGAAATATTTGACACAATTTAAAAACTTCAGAAAGCCCAATTTGTATACCTTCTTTTCATAACTTGGACTTTCAGTGTTATCACTAAGAGATCAAAGGGAACGTTCTTCATCTGAAATATTCCCTACTTTTCTTCAAAGATATAGTTTAAGACCATGCATGTTGATTCTTGATCCATTTGAGTACATTGTATTAGCGAAAGGTGCAGTTTTATCATAGTTATTCACATTTCCTGGTAACACATGTTGAAAAGATTATTCTTTGTACTTTAAAGAGTTTGGAAATTCTTGTCAAAACTTATTTGACATTTGTGCAATGGTATATTTTGTGGTTCTAGTCTGTTCCATTGGTCTATTTGTCTGCCTTTGACTTCTGTAGTAATCTATGATGTATTGAAGAGAATAAGTATGTCTGTTCCCTTCTTTCAACAGTCTTTTAGATATTCAGGGATATTTGCAATTCTATTTCTGCAAAAATACACCTTTAGTATTTTGATAGTTAATTGTATAATTCTCTAGACTACATTATTTTTTCTCAGTTCCTGTTATTTATAATCAATATGTGTATTCCAGTTAATTTGAAATAAATTGTTTAAAGAAGATAATCAAAATTGAAAATCTAAAAGCAAAAAATAAAGTGTTAGAACAATTATTCTATGCATATTTAAGGAAATCAATATGTATATTTGTGTTACTTGATTTTGACTGGACAATAAAATACTGATTCAAAGACATTATTTTTCATGTATTTAAGTGTCTTGCTTGCATATAAGTATACATATCACATGTGTGCCTGGTTCTCATGAAGGCCAGAAGACAGCATTGGATCCCCTGGATTTGGAGTTACAGGACTCCAAAAGACTGAATCCAAGTCCTTTACAAGAGCAATAAGTGGTCTTAACCAGTGAGCCATCTATCTAGTCACTGACTTCTGAGGAACAAATTGCCTTGTAAATGCTATAAAAATTTCAAATATCTATTGTAAGAAAGGATGTTTCTGGAATTTTATATTCTATCTCTATACTTGGCTCAAGTCTATCGCAATGTGATAAAAGCCATTTAGTTCTAGAGAACATGAAAAGCAAAATAGGGTTGAGTCAGCAAACAGTCCACATAGCTGGAAAGTCCTGATTCACTTCTTTCCATTAGTTCCCCTATCAAGTAAACTGAAGTTTAAATTACCATCTTCAAGGTTTAATTTATTTTCTTAGTCAAGCAGTTAACGACATTTATAGAGGCCAGGCTCTCCTAGGAAGGAAAGTGCTGATAGCAGCAGCCTTATGAGAAGACAGAGAAAAAGAAATGTAAATCTCTCTTTAAAATGGTAATACAGGGCTATTCAAAAATGCTACTGATTACTGCTTAATAAAATTTTACATTTTTGATTCAAGCATATCAATGTAACTATGATTTCTCATTTGTTTTAGTTATTTAATTAATAACTCAGATTCACAATGGTACAATTTTATGTAGATTTAAACTTACTGCTGGGAAGGATGGAATAGTTTAGTATGTATGAAGGTGCCATTATTATTTTAAGACATACATGGGAAAATTAGATGAATTTATTTATATGCCTATGATATGTATGCAGTTATAGTCCTACTATATATTTGGAATCCAAAAGATTAATTCAGAATTTGACGATTATTCAGAGGTCATATAACTAAGTCCCTCATCCAATATAACAATCATCCTTAAATATCGCTTAAAATCAGCTAAATTGCATTTAATTGCTTCTACTCCAAGGAAACGTGCTGTATCAAGGCATATGCCTCTGATGACTTTAACATTTCTCTTACATTGGTCTGCTTTCCCTGCAAGCAGTTTATTCAATGTAGGAGTGGCATGCCCTTGGAATGAACTTTTCTGAAGGTGTGAAAGAGGGTTACTCAAAGGAATGACTTAAGCTGGAATGCAATTTTGCAAAGGTATCAGTCAATATGGGTGTCTCTGAGAGCTTGGGAACTCAGATGACCTTCCATGTCATCCTGACTCCAGAAGGGGAGCTTATTCCTTACACTGGTACAAACCAGTCTTAGAATTCAGGGAACTCCTGAGGAGACACTGAGGCTTCTGTGGAAGCACTGTTTCTTGACAGTTGTGTGATAAGGGTTTGCAGCATATCCAGCAATAGGAGACTGAAGGCTACACTCTCAGATTTGGCTCATCAAACCACTTGGTTCACTCAATCCTTTGAATTTTTAGAACAAAAATTTCAAGTACTCTGAGATCTGATTCCATTCCATCCTCTTTTCTAGGAAAAGTTCCAAAGTGTTTAATGGGAAAAATTACATTTTCCTTCTATTCCAATTCTGCCACAGAAACGAAGGCATTGACTGGTGTCTATAAATGTCCTCACCTAGTTCTCATTTGAAATGTTATTATTATTTTTTTTAATTTCAAGCTAAGTTAACACCACTGTGGTGGGAAGATATAGAATTTTATTTTTTTTATTGTCCATGACTCTTTGGATTATATAATTTTCAGTTTTCAGAGATAGTTTATTTACTAGGAAATTAGCAAGAAGCACCAAGTGTTCCCTAAAGTGTTAGCTGAATAGTTTGTGATCTGTCCAGATGATCAAATTTTTTGTAGCACCCTGATTCACTCCTTGATAATTTTGGTTATTTCCTTTAGACAGGAGACCAATACCTTTCCTTGTCACATAATTTCATAACACAAGAAATCTGAATTAAGTATTCATAATGTAATACCATTAGGAATATTGTTCTATCTCTGATGTCCTATTCCTGATTAGGAATTAAAATTTGAAGTCTGCATTTCAGTTCTACCTTCAGAGGCCATGTCCTTATTTAATTTTCATCTTCAAGGCCCAGGTTTTCATCTCAGCACTGCCTTCAGAGGCAGTGGAAATGTCCAAACTGCAGTTCTACTATGCCTGCATTTCCTCTCCAATTTCAGAAAGCACATCCTCATTTCGGCTCCACCAGTTATTGGCCTCTATGTGACTTAATATTTGATATTTAATTTTCTTTATTTATGGCATGATAAGAAGATACTTGAACACTCAAGAGATGACTCAGTGGGTAAAGGCACTTGTAGCCAAGCCTAGTGTTGCATAGGACTTTTGTTTGCACCTGCTTGCTAAAGATAAACACAGCTGAATTTGTTAACTGTTCAAACACCAGCAAGGAAGAGAGGGTCAGGGAGAGCCGTGGAACCCACTCCGGACTGTCAACCACTCCTCCCACAACCAGGTGGTTCTAGTTGCATGTGGCCTGGAGGAGGAACTAATGGTACATACCCTGGGGAAGCATAGGGAAGGCTCTCTCTCACCATTTTATGCAGCTACGGGGAACCCACAACCCATGCTTGGGTGAAGACTTTCCAGTGTTGCCTTAGTTGAGAAACCCAAACTCTTATGAGTAAATTCACACCCCCTTGCATGTGAGTAAGTCCAATAAACTTTCTGGTTTCCTAGACTGTAGTTTGGTGAAATTGTACCTCAGTTTGTTATTATGACCAGGGGTAGAGGGCGTGGTATTTACACTTCCCCTCCATAAGAAATTTTAACACCAGCTAATGAACTGATTTCTATACCTGGGATCTCACATTGTGGAAAGAGAGAATAAACTTCTCAAAACTGTCACCTGACTTTCATACATACACACGCGCACACACAGAGACTTACAGAAATAAAATAAATATATTTAATAAACATATCATAAAAAGAATATACTTCAGACCAATAGATTTTTAGAGAATAGCATTTAATTCCTCATAGATTTAGACTGTTGAATGTTCAAACTCAAGTTGTATGTTTTATGTCTGGTGAGAATTGGCTTCTGCTCCTATTTTAACATGTTACATACAGTATCTTTTAGGTGGTAGAGCAAAAGAAAGTCCTTGCTGGGGGTGGTTGTGCACACCTTTAATCCCAGCACTTGGGATGCAGAGGCAGGAAGATCTCTATGAGTTCGAGGCCAGCCTGGTCTACATAGTGAGTTCCAGGACAGTTGTGGCTACAGAGAGACACTGTCTCAAAAAGACAAAAAAAAATATTTAGGAAATTAGATTTTTTTTTTGCTTGATTGATTTTCTTCTTCATTAATTTGTTTTTTAGCAATTTCATACGTGTATATAGTGCATTCTAATTCATTTTGAACATGTGAATTTGAGAAGTAGCAGTCACACCATGGTACCAGTGGTCTCAGAATTCTGTACCCACATCCCTTATGGTCAATTCCATCTCTTTAATGAAATTCCAGAAGTGCTCTCCTGGAAAGAAAGGAAATGATTCATCAATACACTGACAGTGGCTCTGTAAGGGCTTGAGAGCAGCAAAAGCAAATCTAGACTCAGAACTTGCCTGCCTTTCAGTTAGTGTAGCAAAATTTCATGAGTCCAAGAGGCTATATGATCTACTTGAGGGAGGTCCCTTGTGAAGAAAGTCTTGGACTATGTTGCTGATTGGCTCAATAATTGATAGCAAGAAACAAGTTTGACAGAGCCTCAGACCATAGGTTCTTCAAGTCCTGTCAGTCAATTCTTGAAACTGCAAAGCCAGGTATGGAGACTATGGAGAAAACTTGTTTGGTATACTTACCCTTTTATTAAAAAATTATGACTTAGTGCCTTTTACATGGAGCTATTTGGATAACATGAAATACAGAGATTCTCAAATTTAATGAAAATCTACCCACAGGCTCTCCCTGTAGAACCCCCAGTCATCAAAATAACAATTATTCTTCTACCTTCAAGCCTCCAGCCAAGTCAAGCATTTATGCATCTTCATGTACACTTTTTTTTTTTTGCTAAGTACTTGTCTTAAAAAAAAAAAAGTAAGAACAGGTATATTATCCAAATGCCTGTTTGGGAATTTTTTCCTCCTCAGGGGCACATGTCAATAGAATATTGCATCAGGCTTTGATCTACAATTTGTTCCCACTGAGCCATGCCATCATTTAACCAAAGTTGGGCTTATTCCTCAATCAATTTTTCATAACTTTTACACACTGTCCAGTGGGTCAACCAGCTGTTAGAGTATGAGAAAGAGTAAGACTCTAGGGTGAATCTAAGGCTACCAGCTTCTGAAATTTTTAAATTTAGCACATCCTTATTCTTAATCCCTATCATATTCCTTCTAACATAAGACAGAATGCTGTTGAAAAAGAGATGTGGGAATTTGACAGAACCCAGCATGTGATAGGCTATTCTGGTACATTATTTATTAGAAATACCATTCTCTGGTTTTATAAGGACTTAGTGATTCTCTAGTATCTATTTTTGAATAATTTCAAAATCTTATACCTTGTTCATGGTCCTTTTCCACTACAGAACTCACAAAAAACTGTCACTCCTCTATGTCACTGTGAAAAATGTGTTTAATCTGTCATATGCATCTCTGTGACATCAGTGGCTCTTTCTCCAGCATTACAGTGATGTGCTGTGTCCTCAGCCTACTGCCTATAAACAAGGAGTAGAGTTCATGGGAGTGGATAGTATTTATGATATTGCCTCTTTTCTCTGGATCATTTGAATTTTTACTATTTTTCCAGTGCTTGTTTCACTTAGGGGAAACTTTGACTTTCTCCATGCTTCTAAGCCCATTCTGGGGATAAGAAAACAGAGTTTTCAGCTCTTTTCCTGACTGTTAAGTCCAGTATCCATAAGTTGGTCAGTCTATATTCATAAGAAAGTTCTTTTCATTCTTATATATCAGCATTCTTCCCCACATTATAAATTCCTATGTCTATTCTAAGGGTTTCTGATGATGCATTTTGGGAAACTCCTAGAGTTATTTTGAATGATAGTTCATTTTCATTATTATTATTCTGTAGGACATAGGGTAGCTGGGCTACCTATCAGAGAATACAAAGTGAATATGTTGTGGCACTGGATCTGACAATACTCTGAAGATGTACTGTAGAAATATTCCTTGGAATATGATAACCAAAACTTCAGTAGTCAAGGATATACGTGAACAAAAGGGAAGATTACATGTTGTAAAATATATATCCAATTCTAACATTCAACACTTCTTTTACAATTCACAATATATTTTCTTTCTTTTTCTCATCCTTCTCTTGCCTAGAACTGAGAGCACTTCATTGCACATGTATTATCATCCCTATCCTCTGAATTTTACGTCTCATTTTGTTGTATTAAGTTTCTAAGACTTGCATCTAATGTAATAATTTTGTCTGGCATAATTATGAAGAACCAGTTGTGTATAGTGTTAGACTGGGTCCATAAGAATGTTTCAGTAACTTGATCTAGCTAGAAGATTAAGTGATATTTGTAATCGCTTTAAAAATCTTGAATTCTCATTCGACACCAAAATTAGAAAAAGTTAGCACTTTTACAGAATTCCAAAAAATAGAAAAGAAGAAATTTTAAGAAATATATTACATAAAATATTTTTCTTATATTCATCAGGATTTCAGAGCCTTTGAGTATGCATGCCTCCAAAGGGTTATAGCAAGTCTTTCCTCTTTTATTAAAGACATTTGCATGAACAGAAGATATTGTTTTTCACAGTTCACAAGCTTCTGCTGTTTTTATACTATCTGAAGGCTGTATCATCTTTTAATGTCAATGCAGTTGGTTGCCATGGAAATTATAATGATGTCACTCACTATTTAAGTCTAGAAATAAACAGCAAGAACAGATGGGCATCCGAGAAAGAAGGGCAGAGCTCTAATGCAAATTTTCTTGAAAACAAAGAAAAACAAGTTGAAAATTATATATGAAAAACAAAATTACCTTGAGCTACACTGATAATTACAAAATATTTATACAGCTAGCCTTTTAATTTACTGGGTTGAAACTGAGCATAAAGTAGAATTAGTAAAAGTTCACAGAACAAAGAATGAAACAGAAAGCTACTAAGAATGGAAGTATTTTACAGAATATACACAACAGCCAAAAATCTCAAGCAGGGATATACCTAAGAAGAATAAAGAGAAATATAAAATCAGCCGTAAAGAAGTTGGGGCACTGTGATAGAGAGAAAAACTGTCTGAGAACACAAGCAAACAGTTAAACATGCATGGCCAGGGAGTCTAACAGGCACATGTTATATTTAGTTCCTTAATGACACCAAGAATTGCTTGTTAGACACACTGCAAAAACATTGCTTCACCATATACACATAGAAGATGTACCAATGTTATATTTTTCTGAAAAGTTATCTACCTGAGCTAATACTCACAGATTATTCCACATGTGACATTTAAAGAAGTTTAAGCACTTGTGCACAGAGATTATGCTAAAATTCAATAAGCTAAATTACTGAAAATTGAAATTACCTAAGTGCTATCCAAATTTTTTTTTTATTTTCTGTAAACTCTTAGTATAATGGGTCCTAGAATGCCTGATTATTTAATATTGTACTTCTTTACTATTAGTATAAACTACTGAAAATTCAGATGGCTTTATATTTCCTATACAACTACTAGTATTTCTCACAAATAAACTAATTTGATTATTTTCAGATTTATAAAACCGTGAACATATCTAACTCCATTGTTTAGTGTCACACATTCAATCATGTATATCATTTCAACAAACTGAAATTTAGCATTAAATCAAAACCTTCAACAATAGATACCTGAAATGTCCTCTGTAAAAAGCTAAGATGGCATGATTACAATATTGATCTGTATACTTCTTCCATAGTAATAATGTGATAAAACAATTAATAATTTTCAAGTAAGAAAATGTTTGTTTCTCTCATATCTGTGGGTACTGCATGCATATAATGCACATATACAAGAAGGCAAGTTATCTCTCTCTCTCCCTATACATATGCTATATATGTGATATATATCATATATATGATCTACATGTGTATGGTATATGAAATATGTATTAGATATACCAAAAGTTAGCCTATTTTATCTAGTTGAGCACCTGAGTATATACTTTACTGATTATACAATTAAATGGAATACAAGAAAATTACTAGGCTGTGATATTTAAAATATTTGATTATGACTTTGAGGATTGGAGCTTAAGAAATGATCCAGCTGTTAAGAGCACTGGCTGCTCTTGCCTCTTGCATAAAATCATATATGTATATACAACATGAACTAAAATAATCCAGGATAACAGAGGAGAATAATAGAAGAAGAAAATATAAGAAAAGGGAGGGTAAGGGTGCATTGGCAGTGGTATGCAGAGTATGTTCAAATACAATATATCCAATACAAAACGTATCAAATTATTAATGAAAAACCCTTCTCGACCTGGTGGTACACACCTTTAATCCCAGTAAGGTCTATAAACAGAGTTTCAGACCAGCTGAGACTAATGGAGGCACTTTCTTACAAACAAACAAACAAACAATCAAAAACCCTTGTATTTGAACTCAAAATGTATGGGACTACAAGCAGTTATTTACACTAAGTTTCTTGTGGTATTATAGGAATCAGTTTTACCACTAAACTGGACTAAAGACTTGTGTCTGAGTTTACAACAACAAAGAAATCACTCTTTTATGTAAACAAGCTCATAGAGCCTTGTGCTCCGGTAATCTGAACACCTGACCTTAATCCCTCAGGATACCTTCTTGCTCTCTATGCAAGATAATAATTGAATGTTTGTGTAAGCTTTATATGTCAAAGTGCAGCTTGATTTTCTCATTGCAAATAAGAAGAAAAAATGTGTGATATTATGCCTAATGGCCAAAGGGCAAGATTCTCTGATAAGGGTGGGTCTGGCTTTTACTTCCCAATTTCATGATGGAGATACTGTTTCAATAACAGAATGAGTGAAACTCTTTCTTGGAAGGACAGTTTTGAAAGTAGTCAAAAGGAACAGGTACTTAACAGTTCCTGTATGCTCATGGTTTTACAACGATGAGTCAGGTTTTCTCTCTCTCTCTCTCTCTCTCTCTCTCTCTCTCTCTCTCTTCTTTTTGGTCTTTTTGAGACAGGGTCTCCCAGTAGCCCCAGCTGACCTGGAACTCATTACGTAGACCAGGCTGGCCATGAACTCACAGAGATCTGCCTGCTTCTGCCTCGCCAGTGCTGGGATTAAAGGCCTGCACCAGCATGGCTGGCCTAAGATTTTCTTTTTAAAGATTCTCTTTTTAAAGAGATTCTCATTTTGTATTTACATAGTTCTTTATCACTTTAAATTTAATTTGTATTACATTATTGTAATAATTATGCACATCACATGGCACTGTGATTTGGTGTGCTCATAACATCTGAAAGCGAACACATTTAGGTGAAATGTAGTACTGTTTTTTAATTATGTTTAAGGGTAAATGATACTAATGAGACTCATGGAGAGAGACTCTCAGTTCAAAATAACTTTTATTAATTTCTAAACTAAAATCAGTAACATCTCTATTACTAAATGTATTGTTAGATTTTTCAAGCTCTCTTTTTCATTGTATTTGCTGCTATCTGTATCAGAAAGGAAAGATCCTGGGTAATCCAGAGAGCAGGAGCTTCCAGCACAGTGGAATCTGGGAAACCTCACTGAAAAAGCATCCAGAGATGAGTTGAACTTGGTGGTGTATTATAATTGAATCACTAATCTAAATGATACTGTAAAGTCCAATATATATTAGGATGAATTATAATACATGACAAGTAAGTATCATTGACTCTTTCAAATACTGTCTCTGCCTCTGTCTCAAAAAGAATAAATCATAAAGGTAAAGGTGTTGAAATTCATCTAGAATTTTTCCTGAGTATTCGTTTGATAAAGTGATTCATCCAACATATATTTACTTCAGGCATCATATGTGATGAAATATTATTCATGCAACATAAGCATGAGGAGGACACTGATGATGAATTGCATCGATGATGCTGGTGAATCTGTGAAAGGTACAAAATTATTTCATTAATATAGAGTTGTATAAAATTTAATTAGAATATTCAATTGCAAGCATCGACTTTGCCTTTAAAATTTTATTGAGATTTTTACTAAAATTAGTTTAAAAAATCAAATATCTCCTGTATAGAGCTATATCTGGAGAAAATGGAAGATGTAGTCTAAAGAAGGCACTGAAATAATATTTAAAGGAAGCAATATATTAGCTATTGTACTTTGTAAATGTGCAATAATTAAAGTAGACATGAGAAGTTAAAATATATGTAAGAATTCATAACATGATTTAGGTTCAAAAATCTGTATGCCATGGGTGGGTGAGGTTTAATATAGGAGTCCTTTCCAGGAAGACGGGGCAGAAAAATTGTCAGAGCCAGGGTTGGTGCATAATGACAAGGAAACAGAATTTTCTAGGCCTCTGGGAACTTGCTCATATGATCTTAAAACGATTGTGACAGCATGCACAACATCTGCACCAACTCAATCACACAAAAACACAACACAGAACAGGGAAATGGACAGCAGGCCCCAAACTTAGCTGGACTATAACTCTTGGCAGATGATTATTGATGGGTGAGAGTTAAACATCTTTAAAGGAGAGACTTAAGATAGGCTGACTAGAGTCCAGTAGATGAACTCACACTAAGGGACATCTGGGTACAGAGACTTGACTTGATAGGCCTTAACATATATGATAAGTTGCATGAAATTTGTTGTCTGGGATTCAGGAAGGGATCCAGATTGGGGAGGAGGTATTAGGATGATTAAAATGCTTTGTATGAAATGCACAAAAAATCAATAAAAATATACAAAAAAACTGAAAACATCAATCGAGGGCTGGAGAGAAGGCCCAGTGGTTAAGAGCACTGGTTTCTCTTGCAAAGACCTCCAGTTTAATTCCCAGCACACACATGGTGGCTAATAACTTCTGTAACTCCAGTTCCAGGGGATCTGATGCTCTCTTCTGACTCTGCCAGCATTGTACAACACGGGTGCACTTACACATATGCAGGTAACACACTCATACACACATAAAATAAAAACAATAAATACAATGAAAACAAACCAAAAAAAAAAAAAAAAAAAAAAAAAAAAAAAAAAAAAAAAAAAAAAGGGGGCCAATCAAAATGTGTAGGTACCCATAAGAAACATGACACCAAAATAGTATAAAAAACTGAAATTCTTTGCTCAGAGATTTTGTCTTAGGAACACTGTGTCAGTAAAATAAACTGCTTCCTGTTTGCAAAAAGAAAATATCTGTGCATGTTTGAACAATTCGTGTGAAACTTCTGGTTTTGTGGAAACAAGGAATGTTTTCTCTAAAAAAATGATGCAGGGATAGTTGAATACCTTTGAGAATGATGAACTGGATTCAATATTAGGAAAAAATTATTTATGTATTTTAAAAATATCATAGTAGAGGTCTGTTGAGTGATATAGCAATTGCTGAACATTCTTGAAAACCTGGATTGATCCACTACATTGCAAATAAACATGTTACTTTTTCTAAAATTAAATCAATGATAATAAGAGCAAGTCTAGATATGCTGACTAGACTTGCACTGAGGGACATATGGGTACAAATGCTTGAACAAATAGGACTTAACATAAATGACAGAATGCATAAAATCTGGTGATGGGGCTATGGGGGCATGGATCGAGCAGGGGATATAAATATGATTAAGGTCTATTATAAGAAATGTACAAAAACTCAATAAAATATTTTTAAAATAATAAAATTATAAATGTTGATAAAGTGTACATTTTAAGATTTTTTTCCAAGTATGCATTTTAAAAGTCAGCTGCATTTCCAAATTTTGCACTGAATAGAAACAACTTTTTAAAAATACTATTTTACAGTGAAAATGATATTTATGTTAATATGAATGCAAATATCTAAACTTCAAGTAAGATTTGTATATGTCCATAAATCATGTACAATTAGAAATAATTTTTTTGCTAGAGAGTGTTGAGAAAATTGTATATTGTGTGCAGCATACTGAAAATTGTCCCATGTGCTCTGAAAACATATAATTCAAAATTTAAATATCCTTAATGATAGTTTTTGAAATGATTCCGAAAGCCAAGAGAACAAAACAAAATTAAAGAACTATGTGTTGCTAAGATGTTTCAGCTCTGGGGTTCTTTAGTATAATAAGGTGACCAGATAACAATCTTGTAATGTGCAAGACACAAAGTTATGTTAAGGAAGTTTTCACCACAAAACCAAGAAATATTTGAAGAGATAACTGTTTATCCTGAGTTAAACATTACACTGAAAGTTATATATTGGACATTGCATGGTTTTCCCTTTAATTTTGTTTTGTCTATGTATTCAAAAGTACTATGCAGTTTCTTCGTAACTGTTCCATCTGGCCCTCAGAATGATGTACAATGGCCATGTTTTCATTTTGAATTACTGATTTTTTTAAGTGCTAAGTAAAATTAAAATAATAAATAGGGAGTGGCAGATAGAAGCAGCAGAGAAATAGAAAAAACCGAAAAGTGGCACTCAAAACCTCTGGTCTCATTCAGAGAGCAAAACAAAGATAGCATCATCACAGCCAGTGCTTACAAACATTAACAGAAACTGACTGGGTAAACCCCATTCAGGCAGCCAGCTGGAGTGCAGGTCAAGAATCCTGGACAACAACAACTAACCAAGAAAGAAAGAGCAAATACAAAGTAACAAAATAAGAGACAAAATGAGAAACTTCAAAATGGACACCAAAAATATCCAGAACACTATTAGGTAACAATTTAAAAACATATACTCAATTAAATAAACAATCTAAAAGGAATGAACAAATATCTAAATAAAATGGATCCATCAAAGTTAAACCAAGAGGAGGTCAAAAATGTAAACAGACCCATAACAAATAAGGAAATCAAAACACTAATACAAAGTATCCCAACAGAAAAAGCCCAGGTCCCAATGGATTCATAGCAGAACTTTACCCATCTTTAAAGAAGATCTACAACTAATACTACTTAAATAATTTAAATTGTAAAAATTGTTGGAAAATTATGAAAGTCCAATGAAACTAGTATTCCTCTTTTACTGAAATAAAGGAAAGACAAAACAAAACAGAAAAAGATAGGTCCATATCAGTAATAAACTTAGAGCCAAAAATTTTCAACAAAAATAGAACTGCATACAGACACATAACAAAACAAGCATCCACCATGATGAAGTCAATTTTATTCTAGAGACAGAAGAACTGTTGAATGTAGGTAAGTCATTAAATGTAATAAATCAGAAATGGTCTTAAGACAAAACTCACAAGATCATCTCAATAGATGCAGAAAAGGCTTTTGATGCAGAGATACTTACACAGCCACGTGTTGCTGCTCTTTTCACAATAAGAAATGGAAACAATCTAAATGCCCCTTTAGTGATGAATATAGAAGAAAATGTAGTATATTTGCACAATGAAGTCCTATTCAATGGTAAAGAAAATGAAATCATGTAATCTGCAGGTAAATAGATGCAACTAGAAACTGTTATGCTAAGTGAAGTAACACAGGCTCAGAGAAGCACGACTTACGTTATCTTTATTTTCATAGCTCTTAGCTCCATAGCCTTAGAAGTAACTGCAGGTGACAGGAAAATAAAGCCACCATGAAGGCAAATGGGAAAAGAAACTTGAGAGAGGAGGCAGTAGCACAAAGATGATATCAAGGGAAATAGGAAAAATGGGGATATTTAACTGAGAAAGGAGGCAGAGCGGGTATTCAAAGAACCATGGGAGTAAAGTTGAAGAAGGAGCTCTGGAGAGGGGTGTAGTAGGAAACAGGTGTTATAAGGGGAAAAATGTGGAAGATGTGACTGTTTAACAGGGTAGGGAGCAGGGATGGTTATTTAAGGGAAGAGAGATTTGAGATAAATAAAGCTTAGATGGTGTGAAAAATCAGAAGAAAATGTATTAGTTCAAAAGCCTACTGAAAAATATACCAACACCTCATATTAAGCCTCTGCCACCCAGGACTTATGGACTATTGCAGAAGAGAGGATACAATGATTGTAACAGCCAGAGGTAGGACTGCAGGGATGGCTCAGCAGTTACAAACACTAACTGCTCTTGGACAAGACCCAAGTTTGATTCCTAGTACCCACCTGGTGGCTAACAACCATCCGTAATGCCAGTTCCAGGGTACCCAATGCCTTCTTCTAACCTCCATGGGTATTGCACAACACAGGTGCACTTACGTGCAAACAGGCAATACACTCATACACACAAAATAAAAATAATAAAATATTTTAAAAGAGCCAGAGTTAGCGGATGAACACAAGGAAACCGTATTCCAGGAGGCTGGGAACTTGTTCATATGAATTTAACAGCAATGGTGTGACCATGCACAAACCCATATATGAGTGTCTGTGTAAAAATGAAGGCTATATATAAGAAACATAGACAGTAGTAAGTTCCCTTCACATTAATCAGGATAAACCAATAGACTCCCCAAATAAAACAGGCTATCAACTCAGCCCTTTATTAATTCTAGAAGTTGAGTTTAAGACCCTTGAGTTTAAGACCCTACCTAGTTCAGGTATAGGACTCAGAGAAATGGAACTGGAACTGACCTGGAAGCCTCTTCCCTGAAGACTCTCTTTCGCAGTATCAGAAGATACTATGCAAACTACTAAGGGAGAAAACAGAACAATGTTCAAATCCAGCTATAAAGCCTAGGAACAACAGCAATGAACAATGCAGAAAATTATTGCTAGTCATCTAGTAGTAGCATTTTATCTTTGGGATAATCAAGGGATATCACATTGAACTTAAGCCCTCCTCAATGAAAGGAACTCTTGTGTGGTATTATAAACATAACCAAATAAACATAGCTGGAGATGTCATATAACCTAGAGATAAACTTCCATCTGTCACATACCTAGACACATGTAATTTTTTATTGTATGCTAAATAAATATCCTTATATTTATATAGAAATATAGTCTCACACTCATCAAAGAAACTTCTTTTTGCAATAAATGGAGACTATTATGGAGTTCCTTACCTGGTCAGGCATAGAGAATAAGTGTCTGTGAGATACCAAGCCCTATGTGAAACATTTGCAATGCAACTTCTAAGCTCAAGACTCTGGGAACATAGCAGAACAGGGGCAGAGTGATTACCAATCCACCTCTCAACTCTCCTCAGTGAAGCATCCTCATATATATAATAAAAGGTGATTAACACAGAAAAGCACAACTGGCCAAAATGTAGAGAACAAAATACTGCAGAGTGCATGTCCCTGGATAGGACTTTTATATTGTACCTTTGCCTGCCACCGAGGGCTCTGGGACTTTTGCAGAAGAAGGGGCAGAAAGACCATAAGAGGCAGGAGTGATGGATAACCACAAGAAAACTGAGGGTTTTTTTTCAGGCTCTGGGAACTTGTTCATATGAACTTACATCAATGGAGACAACTTGCATGAGACCCATAAAAACTCAAACCAGACAAAAACCCAACATAAAAGAAGAGAGATGGATAAGAGACTCCAACATTAGTTGAGGAACTAATGGCAGCTGATCACTACTGAGTGAGGGAGAATAGTCTTCGTTAAGAGAGTGGTACTAGGCTGACTAGGCTCCAATAGATGGACTCACACCGAGAGACATTTGGAGACATAAACTTGACTTGATATTACAGAATGCATGAAATCTAATAGTGGGACCATAAGGCGATGCAGATGGGGGAGGAGCTCTAAATATGATCAAAATTTCTTATATAAAATGCACATAAATTCAAGAAAAGCTAAGAAAGAGTCCTAGTCATGGTGGTACGTCCTCTTTGGTGAGGCTTCCAAGTCGAAGTACAAATGGCTGCAAAAAAGTCCCACCATCAAGTTTTGTACTTATAGTCATCCAGCAGACCTGATTGCAGAAACTGAGGAAGTCAGCTATAGTTTTAAGATTAGAGAGTCCTTGATGAAGGGTCATCGTAATCCTCTCCATAGATAAACTTCTAGCTTCCTGTTTCCACTGTGAAGACATTTTTATACTATGGAATAATATGTATACATATATGTATGTATATTAACCTGTTGAAAATGATTTATGTTTTAGTACCCTTGCCTGCTTATCTTCCATTCTCTTTGCCACATACTTAAGGGACCAGCTTTTCCCAGAAGAGGGTTTTTTTTTTTAGAAGAAAAGGATGGTGTCATCCCTAGCAGAATATACTTTCAAAATATTTAAACAGTACATAACAGTATACCAGTATAGTGTCCAATACAGCGGCAATGCAATCAATTAAATCAATGAAATGTTCAATACAGCAGCAATACAAACAATAAAATTTGGCTTGTTGAATGGAAGCTAAGGCTTACAATCCATATATAAAATTAATATTAAAAACAATAAACTCCTATAAATCAATAACTCAACAAAAACAAAACAGAAACTAACCTGACTGAAAATGAGTAAAGGGAACAAATAATTTTCCAATAAAAGCTTACACATTACCAAGAGTGAATGAAAAGATGGTCCACATTATTAAGGATTAGTGAAACATAAAACCACAATGGGATGCTGTCTCCTACCTCTTGAGATGGCCATTATCAAACAAGCAAGAGACAATTGCTGTCATAGGTGTTGAGGAAAAGGAGCCCTGTGTAGTACTACTAGGAATATAAAATGATTCAGTCACTGCAGAAATTAGTATGGATTATCTCAAAACTAGAAATTAGGAACATATATCCATGCCTATTTTCCTTGGAGCACTATTCACAGAAGAATGGATGAGGAGTCATCTCATGAATCCATGGACCATGTACAAATGAAACAAAGAAAATACAACACAAGTGCAAATGCTTATGCACAGGCACAAATGCATGCACCATCCAAACTACAGTGGAATATCTCATGCAAAACAAGAAATTCCTGCCATTTATGATAACAAGAAAGAATCTGTAGATTGTTCTAATTGAGATAAACCCAACACTCAAAGATCTATGTGATTTCATTTATACTTCGTATGTAAATAAACTTCTAGCAAACAAGATGGACCTTGGCCCAATGGAATCATAATTGCAGCTGCTTTTGTATGTCTGTGGTTTTCTAGCAACAAAAACATTTTAGGTCTTTTCCTTTCACAAGTTGGAAGCTTGGATGAATGAGGTCTTATCCTGAGGGTACATTGACCATTCTTCAGTAGATCAGGAGGCCTCTCTTTTTTAAAAAATACTTTTATTTTACGTGTATGCAAGTATTGCCGGAATGTAGGTAAGTGCATCTGCTTTTATTTTATGTGTGTGAGTGTCTTGCCTGCTGGTATGTAAGTGCACCTATGTCGTGCAATGCTTATGGATGACAGAAGAGACTGTCGAATCCCTTGAAATTGGAGTTACAATTGCTGGCTGCCATGTGGGTGCTGGGATTCAGCCTGGGTCTTCTGCAAGAACAATGTTCTTAACCTCTGCACTATTTCTCCAGCTCCACGAGGCCTCTCTTTATTGGAGCTAAAATTCCTATCAGTGAGACCCTCTCTTCCAGGATATACCTTGGCTGCCTTGCCTGAAGCATTAACCCTTTTAGAGTTCTCTTTCTCTCCAAACTGTATATTTTATATTTTTTTTCTGTTTAACTTGCTCTTTTCATTATAGAACTTCATAATAGTCATCATTAAAAACCAAACCCATGTTCAATATTAGACTGTTTTGAAATTTCCTCTGTCAAAGAAATTCATCCTAGACCTTTAAATTTAGCCTCAGACAAGTTCTTAGGCCCCATAGAAGGCAACCTAATCTTTACCAAAATATCCAAGTTTCTGTTTTATGCCCCTTTTGCTATTTCCTGCTGGAGCATCTTGAGCTGAGTCTCTACCAGAAGGTTCATTAAGCTCTAATTACAGCATTCAAACACTTTCCTAGTCTAAACTTCCCAAATCTTCCACACTCCTCAAAAAACATGATCAACTTCACAGCAAAATTCCACACTTGGTTACCTACTCATACATTAGTTACTTCTCTGTTGCTGTGAGAAAACACCATGGCCAAGGCAACTTAAAGAAGGAAGAGTTTTTTGACTAATGGTTTCATCAGGACATGGGAAGCACTGTAGGTGTCAGCTGAAGGAAAAACAGAACAAAGCGAAATGGGGCACTCACATCTTCAAACAGGCAGAGGAAACACAGAGAGAAAAATCAAAGTAGGACAAGACTATGAACTCTCAAATCCAACCATCAATGACATGTTTCCTCTCACAAAGTCATACATTCTGAAAGCTTCCGCAACTTCCTCAAACAGTGCCACCAAATGATCAAGTGTTCAAATACTTGGAGCCACCATAGTAGCTATATAGAATAGCGAGAAGCAAATGACTGGAAGACCAAACAACAGTTTTGTAACAACCTTCTAGATTGTACAAATGCAAATTACGTTTGTAACTTGTCTTTGTTGTTCAAGTCAATGAGAAACTGACTTTGGAAAACATCTTCAATCATACATGTTTTTCTCAAAGTGTCCTTCAAGTTCTTTTGTCTAGAGATGATAGTTTGGCTTTATCAACTCTATCACACATAGTGAAGAGAACAGAAAAACACCCCAAGAAAGAAACATTGTGACCTTGAGAATACCTAGAATATAGGGTATTTTCAACAGAGGTAAATACTGTTTATTTCATTGTATAGAAGTTCCTACAGTGGGAAAGAGAATCAAGAAGTTCACCATGTGAATCTCAACTGACTGCCCTACCGGCTGATTCGGTTTCTCTTAGATGTTGTGAGCAATCAGTTTGATGATGTTATTTCTCTTTTTTTAAAAAAAGTTTTTTTTTTAATTTTTATTTTTAACTTTATGTGTATGCATGTATTTCCTGCATGTATGTAAGAGCACCCATGTCATGCAATTCCCTCAGAGGTCAGAAGAGGGAATCAATACCCTGGAACTGCAGGAAAAGATTATTGTTAGCCACCACGGGGGGTGCTGGGAACTGAATATGGGCCCTCTGCAAGAGCAGTCTGTGCTCTTAATTGCTGAGCATTCTTTTCAGTCCTGATGGATGATGTTATTTCTATCAGCTTCTATTCATTCTTTTACTTGGAAGTCTCGACAGAGGGGATACCCTGCTGTCCCTAGGGCTCTCTCGATTGGGAATGCCAGCTGACTGCCTCAACAGACATACTCTATTAACTCTTCAACTGATTTTTTTTTTCTGAATGGTTAGAATAAGTGATTTGAAGGGGTTTTGCTATCTGTCTGTCTATTCATCTATTCTTTTACTTTGCCTTGCTCTATTAGCCCTTCAACTGATTTTTTGTTTTTTTCGGAATGGTTAGAATATGTGATTTGAAGGGGTTTTGCTCTTTGTCTGTATGTCCATCTATTCTTTTACTTTGGCTTGCTATGGACTTAATATACTTAAACACATATTAAAACGAAAATGATCATCATAGATCATGCTCTGGATTACATAAAGGAATTGATGTCAGGGTTTTAGAAACTCAGTTGAATTTCACTACAAGAAAGGCAAGGAATAATCTCCCATTCTGGCCATACCAAGAGTGCTTTATGAAAGTAATGGCCTGATGACCGGGGAATGGGAAACAATGTAATCTATGAGTAGTATTGTTTATCATGCCTGAATGAAGATGCTAATTGTATGTCTGGAAGTATTTGTACCCAAAGCCGATTTGCTCTAAAAAACTCATCTTCATTTGCAGTGGAAAGAAGGGCTTACACAAAGTGGATGTTAATCATGTTTACATCAATTCAATGCAAAACATCTTAGGGAAAAAAAAAAACAGAAGGTTGTCACAACATTATATCATACATGTTAAGCATATTCTATAAAATCTCCATAATTTATTATTTTATCCCTCTTGTCTAGGCTATCAGTCAGTACAGAACAAGAAATCATGATTAAGCCCAAGTAATAATTTGGCCAGTTAATAAACTGCTTGTTTAATGTTATAAATTGGTTTGTCTAATTTTTAAACTTTGTATATAAATAATTATTCAGATTTGAAAGTAAATGTTTGAAAATTGTTTCTGAAGGTAGAGAAAATAATAGTAAAGAGCTTAATTGATTATAAAAGTAAATATGAGGAACAAATTCCATCCAGTAACAGAAATGCTTTGTGAATACTGGAACAGGGCTTATTAAGCTTTATCACTAGAGATTTGGGGTAAAATTTTGTAATTTATTTGCATTTGTTACCAAGGTTAATTGGTTGTTTGTGATAGTATAGATGCAGTCACATGAAGTCCTTTCATCTCAAGGACTTTAAGTGATGTAGGTTTAAAACTAAAGCTGTGTTGAATATTAAATAATAAAAAATAAATTAGGATTTGGTGGTATATTGAAATTAGAGAATGTAACAGAAATTGGATGAAACTTCGAATTGCATATTCATTTTTAATTCCCCTTTCCTTCCTTTTCATTTTGTGTTTTCTATGTATCACTAGGTACCCTGGCACATTCTCTGCTATTAATGCTCAAAGGACTTGAGAATTTTTATTTTTCGCAGGAAGCTGATGCTCAAAATGACAAGGAAAAAGATTCAAACGCTACAACACATTTCCAGGCTGAGGAGCAAATGGTCAAACAGACGAAGGGGGTGTAAGGACCATGATTTGGACTCTCTTGGTGATGGGACACATGGTGATAGGACCCTGGATATCAAGACTAGTGAAGTGAAAGAATGTTAGAGTTGCTTCTATTCTGATGCTCTGATGACAGGCAAGTATTAGGATTAACAGCTGATTTTTTCTTTCTTTCTTTCTTTCTTTCTTTCTTTCTTTCTTTCTTTCTTTCTTTCTTTCTTTCTTTCTTTCTTTCCCTTCCTCCCTCTCTCCCTCCCTCCCTTCTTTCCTTCCTTCTTCTCTTTTGAGATAGACTATCCCTGTAGCCCCTGTAGCCCCACGTGGCCTATGTAGGCCAGCCTTGCCTATATTTTACAGAGTTAACCTCCTTTGCTTCATGCCTGCTGGAAATGAAGATGAGCACCACCACACCCAGCTGATTCTTCACATTTTCAGAAGAAAGCTAAAGTTAGTTTTCTAACTTTATAGCAACAGCAATTTATAGAGCTCCCATTCTGATATAAAGCATTGCGTACAGAATCCTGTTGAGAAATCCTCCAGAGATATTCATGCGGGAGGAAGAGAAGAAGAGGGCTGGGAACACTCTGAAGCAGTTGACATGTACTGGCAGCCTTGACAAACCACACAGGGCACTGTTTGAAGCCCATGATGGCCTTCTGAGTTGTCACATAATGAACAAAGGCATCTGGCCTTAGAATTACTCCATTTTTTGATCCTGTTTGATTGTTGGGTAAGAATATAACTAAGAAATAAAAAGATCCCTTTGACCAAAGCTGTTCTAGATGACAGTGGAAACCACAATCATCAACCACCAAATTGACAAAAAGCAAGGCCAAGTGTTTGCCTAAAAGTGGGGGGCGGGTTGCACAGAACATGGTAATGGCTGCTGCAGGGATTGTTCATGCTAGAAGATGACAAATCATTCTGATAAATACCCAGCAAGGCAAAATCTCATGTCACCAGAAGTATCACAATGTGGTGAAAAAGTGGTATTAGACCACGTGCACTTGATTATTTATCTTGTTGTTTAAGATTTAACTTGATTTTATTTATGTGTGAATGTGTAGGTGTGTGTATGTGTGTGTGTGTGTGTCTGTCTGTCTGTAGGTGGTGCCTACACAAGCAAAAGGAAAGTATGAGAGCTGCTAGAATTATGTGCCATATGGGTGAAGGTAACCAAATGCCGGTCCTCTGAAAGAACAGCATGTGCTTTTACCCATTGAGCCTTCTTTCAAGTCCTAACATACACACTTTGTGAGTGATGGGCATACATGTACTATTTGTTTCTCATTAAGGCACTTACAATATTAAAGACGATGGAAAGCCCCCTGTTCAGTTTAACTCCTGTTTCTGTTATTTGTCTTAACATCAAAATACCCTAGTTAGCTGGAACTATGATCCTCAGAGAGGTCCAAGCCACATTGCATTTCATTTTTGCATTATTTTATAATATGTTTCTTACGAACCTAAGTGAACAATTTGGGCATTTCTCTGCATGATTCCTTTTTTTTTTTTTTTTTTTTTTTTTTTTTTTTGCAGGGTCTAAGGGTAGGGTATTGGAGCTAAAGAGAAGACTTAGCAATTAGATGCTCTTACTGACTTTTCAGAGGATCCAAGTTTAGTTATCAGCACCCACGTTGCACAGTTCACAACCACCTATAAGCAGCTCCCAGAGATATGAGGCCCTCTTCTGGACAAAACAGATGACTGCGTGCATTTTCACCTTTGCACACATAGATGAAACTTACACGTAATTTTTTTTTTAATCTAAGCAAAAATGAAGTGTTTGATAACATGAAAATAATGCATTATGACATTAAACTTTTCTTAATTCCACATTTCCATTGTAACACTGAACAACAACTTAACACCTAAACCTCAAGATTTTTCTTTTTAAATAATGATACTGATAATTCAAAAGGGCAGTATTATTGTTATGATAATAATAAAGCAGTATGACAAAACAAAAACAGATAAGCAAATGGAAAGCAAAGCCCATCATAAAACTTCAGCGTTCACTAAGCTAGCCTATACATTATACTGACAAAACTTCAACAGTTGAAGCAATCATAAGATTGCCCTGATTTACTTGATTGCAGGTGTTTCACATATGCCCACAGCTTCTCCTAACTTTCAGGTGGATAAGCTTGCCACAGAGGAACTGAAATAAATAGACTATGCACACTTTTAAATGCTTATCTAAAGTTGAAATTCCTATTGCTATCAATTTCCAGATTATCTTTTCTCATGAAATTAGGAAATTTTTAGTTTCATGCTTAATCTTTTAACTCAGTTAATTTATTGGTATTAGTTATGATCAGAGTTTCATTAATTTTATGAAAATATTGTACAGTTCCTATAATTTATTTTAAAAATAAATATACATAAAAATATCAGGGAACAAGATTTAAGCATGAACAAGACATGCGATGCATGCATGCTACCATGGCAACCCTGTAAGAAGGCTTTATTCCTCAGCTTAGCACTAAATCAAGGAAAATTTCATTTTAAAACAATCATTTTGTGGTACAGGCACCCACAGAGTATATCATTTGAGTTTAAGAAATCAGAAAAAAATGATTTTGCCTTCATCGGCCAAATTCCTACTTTATTAAATGAAAGAGAAATAAAGTGGCTTTTATGAATGATTTATTTTGAATAAATCACTGCGGTATAAATGGAATAATCTTTGGAAAGAGGAAAGACTCAGGGCAGTAGTAATCTATTGAAGGAGAAAGAAAACTGTAAGCAAACCTTTCTTTCTGTTGTCAATTAGGAGCAGAGAAACTAATAACTGAATCTAGAAGAAAATTTTGCATTTCAGGACACAGCAGTGATTTGGAAACCAAGTGAAATTCAGCTTATGTGATTTGAGAAGTTGATTTAGTCAATCAAGCCCTGGAGAAGCCATTCCTAGTATTGAATTTTTTTTTTCTTTTGGAACTATTCAGTAAACAAAACAACTACTTTAACATAATTTGGTATTTACAATAAATTAACCTGTAAATTTTCCTGGACCATAGACATATATTAGTTATTTTATATAATGTTGAGAACACAATAGGTGTTTAAATGAATTTGCCATAATGATATAATTTACAGTGTTGGAATAATTGGAACATTGTAGTATTCAGCAAATGGATCAAAAAATGTCAAATAAGAAGTCTGTTAGAAAGTATGATGTTTTGGAAAATCTATGTAT
>NW_008358101.1:2743440-2748996 GCF_000622305.1 Nannospalax galili
CACCATGCCCAGCCGGACCATATTTTTGCAACATAGAACCATGTCATGTCCTCAAGGCAACTAGCACACATTTTTCAAATTTATGATATATATATAATATATGTATTATATATAAAATCTTGAAGCTAATATGGAGAGAATTCACAAGCAAAGAGGTTTGTTCTTAGTAGAATTCTTAGTTGAACAATAAGCTGATTCATATCAAGGATAGACCATTTAGAGGCCGCAAGTTTGTCTCCTATTAATTCAATTTTTCTGGAGAATACTGAACACCTCACTTCCCACATAAGTTCATTATTTTCTGAAAACTCTGTAGTGATGATGTTTCTGCTTTACTGAGTGCAATGCATTGTAATGGGAAGCACTCCAAGCTGTGAGAGTATCACGTTTCAGCTGAGGATTGGCTGTGCCTTCTATAGGGATCCCTGAGTTCTGTTAGGCAAGTTGGCTCCAGAGAGTGTAGATGGGAAGTGACTACGGTGCTCCTATAACAAGAAACCACGTATGCTTCTCCTATGCTACAAGGTAGGTGTGCTGATCTGAATGAATATTAATTAGAAATCTGATCTAATAGTTCAAAAGTTTTGTAAAATATTGTATAAGAAAGCTAACCCTGAGAATAGAAAAACAAAACAAAACAAAAAAACCTTTAAATTAGTTTTCTAATTTTCTCTAAAGATACTATTTACCAGGTTGGAGAAATTCAATAGAGATAACCAGCAGGAAGGCAACTGCTGGACTTGGTAATTGAGGCACATTCTAGGTGCAGTGTTGGCATCTGTAGCAAGTATTAAAAAAATCTGAAACAGTAGTAGAGAGCTTTAATTTTGTAACTACGTTCACAGAACTCAACCTGTGCCTATCACACATCGTTGTCACCCTGGAGGCTTCTTTTCATTCATGTTTCATCACATCTGTTATAAAGGCAGGCCTGCCTGCTGCCAACGGGTGCCATCACTTTACAGTTTGTCTAGTCTTGTCTCTGTGACATGCTCACTTGTCTTCCACTTTTGTGCCCTTTCCTATATTCATCTATAGCTCTTACTGGATATAATTCTAATACTGGATCTCCCTTTTGTTCCATTCTAACGTTTTTCAGACAGCAAATGTATCCCTGTTCTTTAGCCCATGTACTGGTTAGTTTTTGGTCCATTTAACAAAACTAGAGTCACCTGGAAAGCAAGAAGTGCACTTAGACATTTTCACAGTCATACTGCCCTGTGGGAACATCTGTGGGTTGTTTTCTTCATTGCTGATTGATGTGAGAGAGCTCAGGTAAGTGTGAGTGGTGTCATCCATGGGCAAGTGGTCCTGGGTTAATAATAAGGCTAACTGAGCACGTCAGAGGGAATAAGCCAGTAAGCATCAGTATTTCATGATCTCTGCTTCAGCTCTTGCCTCCAAACCTTTGCCTTGAGTTCCTTTCATAGCATTCTTTCATGATAAACTGGCAACTGTAAGCCAAACACTTTCCTCCCAAAGTAGCTTTTGGTCATCATGTTAATCACAGCAATACAAAGCAAACTAGAACATAAAATGCTAGTAAATAAAAACATGAGGTGTTACTGTAATGAACCCAACCACGTTCTGTTTTGAAGATGATTAGTGAAGAGTTTAGAACTTTGTATATGAAGTACTCACATCTTAATTAGCTATTTTTATGGGAACTTGGACAATGAGAAAGTTGAGAGAAGTGTGGAAGATAGAGGCATGGATTGTGAAGTTTCAGAGGGAAACAAAACTCCATTAGGACTGTTTGTGTGATATATTGAATCATAAATCCATGGAAGTAAAATCTTTGCTTTATTGGAAAAATCAGTGCTGTGATTAATTAGACCAGCATTGTTAAGATGCAATCTTCTAGCCTGTATTTCCTCAGAGTCAACATAAGGAAACTGTGTTTCACTGTTGAACTTGGTAATGTGTAAACGTTTCCTGTATGTTATTAATTTTGAAGGTTTGATGGGGTCATGTAGAAAAATTGAAGCTTTGCACCATGTGATAAAGTTGGAGTCCCTTCAGAAGGTCAAGGTAAAGTCTCAGTTGTGGTGAAGATTCAGAGCCGAAGGGTTCATGGAGGTAAGTTGAGGCTTGACATCATGAGAAGTGAGAAGAGACCATTGATGAAGTACAGCTTCCACTGAAGTGGAGATTCCAGGACACTGGAGACCCCAGAACCAAGGGACATTCACCAAGGACAATGAGAGGAGTGGGATAGATCCAATCTGAGACTTTAGGTCAAGCTTTGGGTGATGAAGATGGCCCAATTGGAAAAGTGGAGCTATCTAAGCATTTTGATGTCTAGAATGTTGTGAGTCCCAGACGCTGGATATTTAGCGCCAGGATTTGATTTACACTGTTGGAGTTTGGTTTTCCTATGATATGATTATAACTATGTCCTGCTTATTACTTCTTGAAACATGAAGTATGTAATTAAAAAAAATTACAGGGGCCCACAGTTGAGAGACTATGAAGACATTTAAAGAGACACTGAACTTTTCAAGTGTTGAACATTTTAAAGACAGTGGCGTTTTTGAAAGATGAAATGCAGATTTTATTTTTTCTTGTATTTTGACATGAAATTTTAGGAACAAGAAATTAATAGGTTATGGCTTATAGTGATATATATGTCTGTCAATTTGATGTGGAGTCAATTTTGCTGGTTATTTTTGTCAACTTGATACAAACTACAGTCACCTGGGAAACAGGAACCTCAAATGAGAAATTTATTCCATTATATTGTCCTATAGGAGTGTCTATGGGGAATTTTTTCATTGATGATTTATGTGGGATGTCTCAGCTCACAATAGGTGGTGCCATCTCTAGCCAGGTGGGACTGGGCAGTATGAGAAAGTTATCATTGTAAGCCAGGAAAACAAGTCAGTAAGCAGCATTTCTGCATGGTCTCTGCTTCAGTTCCTCTCTGACCTTTCTTAATGATACACAGTCACCTGGAAATGTAAGATGAAATAAACCCTTTCCTACTCTGTTATTTTGAGTCATGGTGTTTATCATAGCAACAATGAAAGCAAACTAGGACATACTATATGTTACAATGATGATCCACAAATGGTTGAAGGTTTACAACTTGAAGTTGTGCTATTAGGATATCATTTGGCTTTTTTTTCAATGTCAGTCAAGATCTTCTTCCCGAGGCTTTAATGAAGTCATCATCCTTCTTTTGGAAGCATCTAAAAATGAGTCACCCATTCCATAATCCATCTTAGGAATTTATTTCTCTCTTCTGAGGTGTACAACCAGTAGTCTAGCTTAAAGTGTGAGCAGAAGGAAAGACAAGAGGACAGCGAAGGTATGGACAGGAGACTGAGCTTCCTTACTATACAACTTATAGCTGCCCTCTGGCCTTGCTTGTGCATGACCTGAATGTGTCACTTCCATTTTATCATGAATGTCAATCTGTATCCTGATTAATATTTTTAAAATATGTAACGTTGGATACCATATAAAGAAAATGTCTGCATTGTGGCATTTTTTCATACACATATAACATTATACTTTGTGCTTTCTGCCCTCCTGACTGCTTTTCCTGCCTCCTCTTCACCTTGCAGGTCACCTTCTCCTCCTAAATTGTTCTACTTTTTCAAACACACACACACATACATACATGCATACATACATGTAAACATACATATATTCATATACACACACACTTCACTATGCTCTCTTATTTCCCTTTCCTTTATATCTCTTATTCCCAATTTTTATGCCATTTCAACTTTCATGCTACACACACACACACACACACACACACTCACAAAGACACACACACACTCATCGTGTCTTCATGAATCTGATTTATTTCTAGTTCCATCCTATTTTCCTGTGACTACCATAATTTCATTCATTTTTTCAGTCCTTGCTTTTGAACACACAGGGCTTTGCACTACTCATTCACACCCAAACCTCATAAATTTGACTTTTGTTTATAGTCCTACTTAATGTTACAGACTCCGTGAATCATGCAGCTCATAATTTATACAAATAGATTCACGATCACTTGGTATCTCATAGTCATAATTTCCCCCATGGGAGATCCCAGTATAGTTCCAGGAGTGATTCTTTAAATGGCTCTTAGTCTTTATTTGGAGACAGTGCAGCATGCTATCTCAGTCCAAGATCTGCACTGTGATTCCTAAATGGTTTGCCATAAATTGAGCACAGGTTCTTTTTAACCCTATGCCAATAATGCTTCCAGATCAAGTTGAAAGTGTTTCATAGAAGCGCAGGTCTGTAGCAAAGTAATACACTTGCTAATACACTGCCCCATTCTCTGGGTCTATAATAAAAGGATATTAAAGCACCACAAAGATAATCATATGAGCATTAATTTCATAACACTATTTATAGTATCAGACATTGTATTAACTTGATATTTATGAATACATGAGTATATAAATGTTACTCATATACAAAGTGGAGTATTACAAACAAAAATGAAATCCTATCTTTTTAAACAGAAATGGATGGAACCAGATATAATTATTTTAAGTGGAATAAAACTGGGGCAGAAAGAGAAGTACAATGTGCTCACATTCCCTTAAGGGAAATAAACAGTAAACATTGATCAAAATGTAGAATTGTGACTTCTAGGGAGTAAGGCATTGGGCAGGAATTGAGAATGGAGAGAGGAAGACTGGATTAGCTCAGTGAATCCTTGATGCACGGAATGAAATATCTCATGGAAGCACATTAATAAGTATGATTAATACATGCTGACCAAAAATTAAGTAAACTAATAAGAGGATGAGCAAAGATGTGAACCCATAGCTTAGATCCAGTGATCCAAATGGCATGTTCAGTAAACTACTGTTTGGCAATTTGTGTACCATGTATCACATATTTTTAAGATGGCTTGAAAAACTGTAACTGCATGTTAAGTGCATAATAAAATGCAATCCTCTCAATGACTATAAGGTATTATATCATTAGTCATGGATGAAATAAAATATTTCTCAGGAGTTTGATTAACAGTTTTGTTTTGTTTTGTTTTTTTTAAACTAGAGAGCTAGGAAAGGAAACTCACGAAAAGCTCTTAGAAAAATGAGCTTGCCTCTTTTAATTAAAAATCCATTTTTTCTTCTGCAGAATTCATGGGCCTTGCTATTTTAGTTACCCAACTTGTGTTAATTATAACTACACCAGTGGATTTCCAGTCAAGTAAAGAATACTTGTGACCAGACGCATTCAGCTCAGCCGCCCCAGGATTCCATGTGAGCAAGGTATTTACATTCCCCTTACTATCCCTTCTTATACTTCTGAGCACTACATTTTCCCCAGGAGCCTAAGTCTCATGACTATAAACAGATTACACAAATCAAAGGAAATTATGTATAAACTCTAAATAGAAGGGTTCACAATATGTAATAAGATCAAATAACCACATATTTTAGTATTCTCCCTTTTAGACTAGAAAAAAAGAAATAATTATATTTTGCTTAATCTATTGTTTTAAATGACAGAATTTCTTCTATAAATTAGAAGCCTAATTCTACTAGTTTTTAATGATAACAGGGTAGTGAGTGTCATGAATTTTTG
>NW_008358101.1:2749160-2750673 GCF_000622305.1 Nannospalax galili
AAATATTTTAACAACAGTCTTAGAAAATTAAAAATAAACATGCATCACTCTAGGTAGGACTATACTGTGAGTCCTTTGACATAAGAATATTTTTGAAAAATTAGTAATTAGAACCATTGTTATAATAGAAATATGATTGTTTACTAATGAACAAACCCAAGATAAGCTCTGTGTAAGGAAGCTACACTTCCTGAGAACACCAGTTCTACGTGAGTGATGTGCATCTTCCACTTTGCTAAAATTTTAATATCTGCTTTGAAAATACGATGTAATTACAGTTTTCCCTCTCAAATTTCTTCTTATTTATTAATTTCATTTTATGTGTATGAGTGTATTGCCTGTGTATGTGTAAGTGCACCTCTGTCATGAATTGCCCATAGAAGTCAGAAGAAGGAATTTGATCCCATGGAATTTGAATTGATAATGGTTGTTAGCTGCCATATGGGTACTGGGAATCAGACCTACGTCTTTTGCAAGAGCAGTCTATGCTCTTAACTGTTGAGTCATCCGTCCAGCCCCAAAATGAGCTTATTTTAACATAATGTATTACCTAACGTTTAATGTACCAAAGTGCATATACAATGTGATGATTTGTTTTGCATCTACACTGTCCAGTAACTAACACAATCAATTAAACAATATGCCCATTACTAACTATGCTACAAAATTCATTCTTCTTACAAATTAAACATGTATTCTGAACCATGACTAGCCATTTTTCTGTCCCTAAGCTCCTGGTTACCAGCACTCTATGCATTGTTTTTCCCAAAGTTGTGATGACATACCAGGTGATGTTATTCAATGAAGGAGGGGATTATTTTGTGTCTAGATTCAGGGGATATAGCCCACCATGGTAAAGAATGCATGTAAAAATGACCCATCTCATGGAACTTAAAGGAAATCTCCCTCATGACTTCACAGATCATAAACCTTAACACATGAGCCAGAAACTAGTAACAATTCCAAAATTGGCAGCCCAATTCTGTAAGAAAGACCATGTTCTCCAAATATCCATAAGCTCTCCAAATGGCTACACCAGCTAGAGAACAAATATTGAAATACATGAGCCTAATAGGCATAATTAGGTCAAGTACAAATAGTTTATTTTTACCAAGCAAATAAACAAAAGCATTAGCTACACCCTCGAGAGTGTTTTTCCTTACTCTTATCTGGCCTGTTTGTCTATTTTTTATCTCCTCTGCAAGACTTCTTATTCCTCTTCTCAAGTGTTCCCACCCTCTTGTTTTAACCCTAATATTTTATACCCTAATATAATTGTCCTAAGTAATTGACTTTTTCTTTCCTGAAAGCAAGGTCATGCAAATATGACTCAGGAGTCTGTTTTATTTCTCTTCTTCTGGCTCATCCCCATGCTCAGTAGTGTCAGGATTCACTTTGTTTTCACAACTTAATAACCTCCATTAAATCCAAGGGGTCTTCCTATATACATGTAAATAGCAGTACCAAGAGTTGGACTCAGTGCATATATATATCATATATGCTATAAATATGA
>NW_008358101.1:2750797-2759013 GCF_000622305.1 Nannospalax galili
TGCTATTAATAACTTCTAGGTGGACATGAATATGTAACAATCTCTATTATGTACTAGCTTACATTTCTCCAGCTACACACACACAAGACTTGTGTACCTAGATCATATAGGAGTTCTGTTTTCCAGTTTTGAGGAAACTGCATTCTAATTTTCATAGTGGGTATGCTAATTCACTTTCTTATCAGTATTGTGTGAGGGTCAGTCTTCTCCAGATGCTCACCACTATTTGTTGTCACTTCTTTGTTTGATGATAACCATTTGGAAATGGCTGAGAGGGATTCTTTGTCAGATTTTCATATCCCTAATGACTAAAAATGTTGATACCATTTCATGTGTATTTACTGTCTATTTGTATTTTTGTTCGAGGACTACTGTTCTGTTTCTTTGTCCACTGATTGATTTTTATTGCTCATTGATATTTGTTCTTTCGTTGTTTAAGCTTTTTGTTTTCCATGTATTCCAATATTAATCTCTTGTAAGATGACTAGTTTGCAAAGAGCACCTTGTACTCTGTGTGCTATATCATCACTCTGATTGCTTTGTTTTCTCTGAAGAAGCCATTTAAAGAAACGCTGTCCTTTCCTCTCATCTTGCTATTCTGCCCTGAGACAGCGGCTCCTTTCAGACAAACTTTGTCTTTGTCTATGTCTCGAAGTATGTTTACATGTTTTTTTCTAATAGTTTCTTTTTTAAGATGTATTTTTATTATTTTTAGTTATTACAATGTATGTGTATCTGTGTATGTGAGTCCAGGTGCCTGAAGGGGCCAGAGGTATCATTCCCTGGAGAGGGAAGTACAGGAAGTACTAGGAGTTCTGAGCCTCTCTGTGTGTGTACTGGGAACCAAACTCAGTACCATGTATTAGAACACATAGCAGAACTCAGCACATATAGGAAAATTAAAATACCATTCTGTATTCTCTCTGAATCCAAAGGAATAAGGCCAGATATCAACAATAGAAATAGGAGAAAGAACAAATTGAAGGGAAACTAAACAACAGTACTGAATGATATTTGAAAAAAGAAATATCAAGAAGTATAATTTTAAATCCTAGAATGGAACAAAAGCAAAACTGCAACTTATCAAAATCCATGGGACACATTGAAGGCCATTCTAAGAGGAAAGCTTATAGTAGTACTAAGTGTCTACATCAAAACCTGGAGACACCTCATAATAATAACAGTGATGTACCTGAAAGCCTTTATAAAACAACAACAAAACATCAAATACCTAAAAAGAGTAGAAAGGAGAAATAATTTTTAAAATGGTCGAAGTTAATGAAATAATATAGTAATGACTTTTATTATATGGATATACTACGGACAAATGACTTATACCTAAACTTATAACCAAATAGTTAATAGTATCTTAGCTTCTTTAAAATATAGACAAGTTCACTGAGTCATGTGCTCCTAAACATATGGCCTTAATTCCTCTGGAACATTTCTTTCATTGATTCAAAATAATGTGTCAATTTATATTTGCTCATTATATATCAAGTGCTGCACACAGAGATTTTCTTGTTGTAAGCAAGGAGAGAAGTGAGGAGGACATCTGTTTATGGTTGTGTGCTATTCTATGACAAGAAAACTCAGAAAGTATACAACCTACAGATATGGGTTTGACATTTACTTTCCTGTTTCGTGCTGCACATATTATATAATAAAGAGTCAGCAAGACTCTGTTGGACGCACAGTTCTGAGTCTGGCTGTTTTAATTATGGCATAGTGCCAGGGGTTCAAACCAGTGACCCCCAGGCAGTGATGATTGGGGATGAGTAAGCATGCCATTCATCAGCCCATGCTGCCCCCAATACCCGGGGATACTCAGATGCAACGGGAAGTCTAGTCAAGCAGGGACTCATTTATTGCAGGTATAACAAATCTTATAAAGGCACCTGGAAATCCCCCCTCCCCCCACAAGGGTATATCTTAAGGATTGTCATGCACTGATCATGCACTCCTCAGCAGTGCAGAAGTATTCTTCAGACTTTCAAAGCAAGCCAGGCCGCACCCCTGGTAACTTCCTTTCAGACCTATGCAAGGTGGGGCCTTTAGGTCCCCACGTATCCCCCTTTTTATTTTTATTTTAAGGCCGGACTGACTTTATTTCATGGGTTACCCACATCATAGGTGGCTCCCTGGGGAGAGATGGCTATCTCCTTCCTCTAATCTTGTGCAATGTTTCCTGTCTTAGGTTGTGTCACCTCTGATCAAAGCTCGCCCATCATTGGATCATGAACCTGGCTATGTGCATGTCCTGTCTTAGGAGTACTTGTCATGGGACATATTACCTGTCTTTGGCTAAAAATGTGTCATGATTAAGGGCAGCCGCATGGATAATGCCAGCCCATGACAGTCTTAGTCTCTGTCTAACTTGGTTAGTCAAGTGTAGGCAACCGGAGGGGGTCCTGGGGGAGCCCATAATCATGAGGAGGTAAGTAGACTGTGGCAGTTCCAAGGGTCCTCTGTCACTGAATTATCTGGTAAAGACACTTAAAGATAAGCATTATCAAGAGAAACAAAGCAAGTCATGGTGTAGGACAAGTTGAAATTCTTCTGAGACCATGTACCTTTTAGCAAATCAGCCTTATCGTCCATGGACAGTCATGCTAGTCAGTTGGATCCTGGCCTACCCACTTAAGGTTTTTCACAGGCACCCATATGGGGTTTGAATCTCCTGTAGGGTAGACACACCCAAAGCCTCGACCCATGGTTAGCAATGGATCTGGTCCTTTCCATTGCCCAGTAATAGGATCCTTCCATCTTACCCGTACCTCAGGTCTCTGCACCTGTGTTCCCCAATGCTTCTGAAACTGGGATTCCAACTGATTTTTTTTTAAATTAGCATTAATAGTGAATAAGACCAAACCCAACTGTTGGTGGGGGCTTATTCCCCCTTTTTGTTTTTGTAATTGAATTTTTAGATTTTGATGGTTGCAAAGCACTGGAGAAAATGAGACTGAGAATATTCAGACTTCTCTCCTGTATGAGTGGTAGCCCAACAGGCATGTAAGAATGTGTCGAAGGACACAAAAATATACTTAAACTTTCCAAAAGGAGCATAGTGTGTGACATCTGTTTGCCCTGAGGAATTGGGCTTGAGTCCCCTGAGGTTTACCCCTGGTTGTTGCAGAGGTGGTACCTGTAAGCCATCTTGTCTGCCTCTGTATTGCCTTGGGATAAAAGCCCAGGCAATCCTTGGTGCCCCCTAAGATACTGTAAGAAAAATAGGGGCTTCTCTCTCTTCAAGGAGCTTATGAGTCTGAATACTGTCAGAAAGCAATGTCCATGAGTTCCTTGAATTGAGCTGCTTTTTGTTTTCTCCACATCTGCCCCAGTCAGTAAAAACATTGTAGGCTTTACTAAGGACTCCCTTGGCCCAGGATTTGGTGAGTGCTGCTGCCTGCATGGCCTCCCTCCCTGAACCATCTTCCCTGGGGTCTTGCAGCTGTTCCAGAGCCGGTTGTGGTTTCCTTTGTTTCGCTGGCCAGGAAACAGTCCCCTCCCGGCTTTCGCGTGGGCCCCTGACCTGCGCAAGCATTAGTTCAAAGTGGGTGGGGTGGGCGGCTTTTTCCTCAGACCCCATGTTCTCTGCTCTGCCCTGCCCTTCTGTCCAGGAGGCTCTGAAGCTGGCCAGGGCACGCCCGAGGTGCCATTTATTAATTTGGCTGCTTTTGGTTTCACTTCTGTTGCATTTTTGCCTTTTTTCTCAAATTCTTTTTATGATTTCCCTGTATCCCCAATAAAAACATTAGCCCCAAGTAGCCAGGGAGCCAAATGAATCACCTCTGCCCAAACCTTTTGAGCTATGGGATCTGACAAATCCAATCCCCCCCCTGCTTTTAAGCATATCTCTCAGTGCTTTAAGTGCTGGGTCTTGAAACTTAAAAGTTGTGTTACCCATATTTAGGGTCTTGCTTACCCTGAACTTCCTACGATTGGCCCCAATCCATTTCCCTTCTTTCTTTTTCTTTTTCTTTTTTTTTTTGTTATACCTTTCTTTGAGCCCCACATTGGGCGCCAGTTGCCGGGGATTCAAACCAGCGACCCCCAGGCAGTGATGATTGGGGATGAGTAAGCACGCCATTTGCCAGCCCATGCTGCCCCCAATACCCAGGGACATCAGATGCAACCGGGAGTCTAGTCAAGCAGGGACTCAATTATTGCAGGTGTTACAAAGCTTATAAAGGCACCTGGAAATCCCCCTCCCCCGCTGAGGGTGTATATTAAGGGTGGTCACACGCTCATCATGCACTTCTCAGCAGTACAGAAGCATTCTTCAGACTTTCAAAGCCAGCCAGTCTGCACCCTCAGTAACTTCCTTTTGGACCTATGCAAGGTGGGGCCTTTAGGTTCCCACAGCATAGTTGTAATGTAGTATCATGCAGTAAAAGCCAAGAAATAGAAATTTTAAAAATTAAGTACAATGAATCAATTAAATGGAGAGATGGCTTTTTAAAAAAGATTACCAAGGCTGACAAACATTTAGCCAAATTAACCAGAAGAAAGAGAGGACCCTAGCACATAAAATCAGAGATGAAAGGGAAAAACTACATTATATACTGAGGAAATTCTGAGAATCCCAAGAACATAGTTTTAAAACCTATATTCCACTAAACCAGAAAATCTAAAAATAAAGGGTGTATTTTTGGGTATATGGGAACTAACATTGTTAAATCAAACTGGGGAAACTATTTAAATAGGTCCATGAGAACCAAAGAAATAGAAAATTAATTAAAATCTTCCCCCCCCAAATCAGTCCAACTGATAAAATACAGGACTCTTTCAGACCATCAAAGAAAAACTCATACCAATACTTCTCAAATTACTCTATAAAATAGAAAGGAAGGAACATTACCAAATTTCTCATATGAAGCCAGTAATACCCTGATACCAAAATCAGACAAAGATACAACCTGATAAATAAAATTATAGGCCAGTCTCACTGATGACTCTACATTCGAACATTCTCAAAAAATACTTGCAAACTGAAAGCAAGAGCACATCAGAAAATATTTCCTTCCTTGAACAAGTTGGCTTCATCCCAGACATGTAGCAAACTTAACATGCATAAATCGATACATGTAACCACCACATAAACAGATCCATGAATGGAAACCACATGATCATCTCTTTATATGCCAAATGGGCATTTGATAAAATACAACATAATTTCATGCTTTAAATCATGGAAAATCTAAGGATAAAGGGACACATCTCAACATAAAAAAGGCAATATACAGCAAAGCCACAGTGGACATCCTACAACAAAGGGAAAAATTCAAGTCACTTTCACTAAAATCAGAAACAATTCAAGGATATCTACTGTCTCTAATCCTGTTCAATATTGTACTTGATGATTTTGCTAGAGAATAAAGAAGTTAATCAGATATAAGAGATAACATTGGAAAGGAGGAAGTAAAGTATCCTTATTTGCACATGGTATTATTCTGCACATAAATGATCTTAACAACTTAATGAGAAATCCCTTAGAGCTGATAAATAGTTTTACAAAGCAGCAGGATACAAAATTAATGCACAAATATAAGTAGCCTTGCTATATACCAACAACAAACATACTGAGAAAGAAACAAGTTGTTATTCCTTTCATGGTATACTTAAAGAATATATATCTTGGAAAATATCTAAGCAAGGAATGGATAGAATTATATAATAAATTTTTAAGGCCTTGAAGAAGAAATTGAAGTCATAAAAAGATGAAAAAACCACTTGTGCTCATGGATCAGCAGAATTAATGTTATGAGATGGTCATCATACTAAAAGTGAATGAAGAGAAAATACAATGCAGTGAGAGTCTCTTGGACCACCCTGGCCAACAACTGAAAGGAAGGTATCTCCTGTCTTGCACTGTTTCTTGTTAGGTAGTCTTTATCTGTACACATGGACTCACGTAGAAATAGTTTATGTACCATTTGTCAGTAGGTTTTTGGACTAATATGGTACAAGAGACTCCAAAAATTACTCAAGCTATGGCCACAGCCCTTGAAGGCCTCCTGGAACTTGAAGGGAAGACCCTACTGCCAAAGACAATATACTTCAGACACAGGATTTGGAGCAATAGAGCTGCAACCGACCTGCAACCTCTTCCCTGAAGTCTAGCTCTCATAGCTTTGGAGAGCATTATGATGGTGCCAATGGAAAACATCAATGGATAATCTAACACCAGCTTCAAGACCAAATAATCATATCAATGGCAGGCACAGCATATGTCATTGGTGCAGTAGTGCCACTTTTATCTTTGTTTGCTGCTTAATTTGACTAGAAGCCCACTGAATGTGAGGAAACTAGAGTGCGTAAATGAAAATATAACCTTATAAGATGGGTAGAAAGGACATAGATCTTATAGATAACGACAAGACTGTCGTATCACTAGACTAACGTGATTTCTTACTATGCAAAATCTGTATCCTTGTATTTACAGACAAATATCCCAGTCTATAATAAAACCACTCATCAAAGAAGCTCATTTTTCACCAATTAAAGACTATTACCAAGCACAACAACTGGTCACATACAGACATTGCCTATGAATTGCCCAGGCCTAAAGACACATCTACAAGGCAACCTTTATATGTAAGGCTCATGGAACATAGGACAGGGATAAAGAAGAGAACACTAATGAATCTCTCAGTTCTCAATAATGAAGCTCCTTCATTCAGCAGAGTGCCAGGATCACAAAAGGTTACAAATGGCCAAAGTGTATAGGTCAAGTGTCAGCTGAATAATTGTCCTTGAACACTTTATTAAACTCCACCCTCCCAAGGCTTAGGGACCATCACGAAGAGGTGGTGGAAAGATTGTAAGAGCCAAGGAGGAGGTACATAACCATATGGGAACAGTCCTACATGCTCCTGGGAAACTGCTCATATGATTCTATGGCAATGATGTCAGCATACACAAGTCCCATGCAAACTAAGGCAGACAATAACCCAGGAGAGAACTGGGAAAAGGAAAAACAGATCCCAGTCTTCTCTGAATGAATGTTGACAACTGATTGCTAATAGATGAAGAAGAACTGATCTTCCTAAAACAAGGGACTCTAGATAGGCTGACTAGACTCAGTGGACGGACTTGCACTGCGGAACACCTGAGGATATTGACAAAACAGTGGACTGTAACAGGGATGACAGAGTATATGGGGTCCAGTTGGGGGATGGAGGGGGGCTTTGGGAGGGTGTCAGTGGGGAAGGGGTTATAAAGATGACCAAAATTGTTTGAGATATTTTGTATGAAATGTTTTGTAAATTCAGCCTTCCCAAAGTAATTTATTCTCTTCTTTATAAATCACTTTATCCCATCATTTAAATTTGTATCCTGAATTTTGTATTATGTTTCAAATTTTCTTTGAAAATACATTAAAACCATCCCTTAAAATTAAAAAAAAAATGCATAAAAAAGAATGCAGTGAGATAAAGTGGAAAAGGGGGATAATGGAATGTGAAGCATTTATTGATTTTGGGTATGTGAGGGTAGAGGAATAAGTACATAGAGGGATAATCAACACTAAAGGCCTTTGGAAAAATCACACAGAAACTTTTTAGTATAGGAGTTCCTTATAGTGTATACATATACAAACTAAAAAGAATTTAAATGGAGTTATTCTCAAATGTGGAGACAATGAGCCTATCACACATCACAGGCTAGTAAATAAAAAATCCAGTGGCCAGGAATGGACTCTCTCTATTCACGGGAGTCCCATAAATCCTCAAACAATACTGTTGCCTGCCAATATTGTTAGTTACTTGCCAGAAATTAAAAGTACAACTGCATGGCTGAAGACACCACAACAATGTGATTTATGGAAACAAGGAGAAATCCAGCTCACACTTCCTTGAAGTTTCATCTTTGCTAGGTAGTGTTAATAGTACTGAAATTTGCTAAGCATACTACTGGCATAGAAAAGTAATCATCTACCTTACATAGCTGTGAACCCTGAGAGCTACAATAACAATTGGTTTGTTAATATATGCCCACTGGTGAAATTCTGGCAAAAATGTTCAGGGAGGAACCAGCCACTTCCTGACTGGATTTAAAACTTTCCTCACAAGATGGTGCCCCTACTTAGCAGTGTTATAAGGTCAAAGAACCTATGACTAGACAAACTATAGGCCATATGTGAGACACTATTACTATTATTTTACCAAATGGACATATTATAAACTGAGTCCTGATGACATTGTTATATATATATA
>NW_008358101.1:2759038-2801811 GCF_000622305.1 Nannospalax galili
AATTAATACAGAGTCCCACAACTGGTCAACATGTAGAGAGAAAGTGTTGGTGGAGGACTCCACTGTATATGAGACCCCTATATCTCTCACACACACACACCCCTCCCAATACTCAAGGATGAGGGGTAGAAAGATTGCAAGAAACAGAGGTAGTAAATGAATACAAGGAAACAGTGCTTTACATATAGTGGGGCAGTTGCACATATGAATTCACAGCACTTGCAACAGCATGAACAAAACATATGCAAACTCAAGCCAAAGAAAATCCTAGAGGACTGGAGATATCTAAGAATCCCCATCCTTAGCTGACAAAGTATTGGCAATTAATAGCTGGGGGAAGGAGCGGGAGACTCAGGTTTCATGAAGAGTGTTATACAGTGTAAGTTGAACAGGTTTCAGTGTATGGAACCACACCCTAGAATATGTGGGAACAAAAATTAGTCTCAATAGACCTTAAAATATTATACATGATATATTATTAAATAGTAATGTATATTTATAAATATAAATTATAAAATATAAATAATCTATAAAATATAGTTACAGAGGGGGCATAAAGATGAGGGTGGAAATGTGGAAGGAGGTCTTAATATAATCAAAATGCACTGTTTAAAAATTTAAAATAAATACAGTGAAGCATACAGGTCATCTATAATGCTCTTCCATTTTGCACAAGGAAATTGAGCATCTGTAGATTTGTATGTCCACTAGAGGTCCTGAAACAAATCCTCTTAAATTACAAGAAATTTCTGTTTATATATATTTAATGGTATTTTAATTCTGTAATCATCTTTAATGTTAAAATAATTATGAAAAGTATCTTAAAGAGATGATATATAATAACACAAATTACTCTATCAATTTGTAGATGATATAAAATAATAAAAATTACTCTATCAATTTGACCTAAATATTCTTTTTTAAAATATTTTATTTACTCTTATTTTATGTATATGCGTGTATTGCCTGCATGTAGGTAAGTGCACCCATCTTGTGCAATGCCCGTGATGAACAGAAGAGGCACTTGGATCCCCTGGAATTGGAGTTTCAGACAGTTGTTAGCTGCCATCTGGGTGTTGGGATTCGAACTCAAGCCTTCTGCAAGAACAGCCAATGTTCTTAACTCTCCAGCCCTGACCTAAATATTCTTAATAGATTTGTTTTAGTAACATTCATGTTGTCAAAAAATGAAATGCTGAGTAGGAGCATCTTCCTGCAAATCAACCTGTACTTGCACCAGGAGAAGGAGCAGATTTTATTATGCATATGAAAAAATATTTAAAAATTATTTTGAAATTGAAATCATAGACTTGATTTTGTGCATTCTTAACTATTTTATTTGGTTTGTTATCTTTCAGTATTCATAATATTTTTTTCACGTTACCTTAAAATACTTTATTCAAAATTCTTATTCATATTTGGAATTAGTTGTAGAAATAAAATCACCTCAAATCAAAAACTTCAATATGAAACCTTAATTGCCGAAATTGTTAGCCTCAGGGACCATTGTGGAAGGTGGAGCAGAAAGATTGTAAGATCCAGGGCTGATTCATGAACATAAGGAGGTGGAGGCTTCCATGCCACTGGAGGATTACTCCTGTGATCCTGCTGCAGCAGTGGCATCAAACACGGGACCCAGGTCAGCTCAGTTAAACAAGGGACCAAAGGGGAGTTGAGTAATAAAAGGTGAGCCAACACTAGATTGAGAACTATCTAAGACTGAATGCTGCTGGGTGAGGAAGAGTATGACTTACATAAACCACTGAATAGGCTGACTAGACTCCAGTAGATGCATTTCTGCTGAAGGGCATTTGGCTACAAGCACCTGAATGAGTAGGATTCAGCATGTATGTTAGAATGCATAGGGTTCAGTGGGGGGATAGTAGAAACATGGTTGGGGAGGGGCCTCTGAATTTGAGTGGGAAATGTATAAAATTTTGAATTTCAATAAAAAAGGGAAATAAATATACAGATACAGGAAAGTAATTCCTGAATAGGATTCCATTCACTTAGGAATTAAGGTCAGCAATTGACAAATGAAACTGTATTAAACTAAAAACCTTCTGTATAGGAAAGCAATCAATTAAGTAAAGAAGAAGCCCAAAATATGGGAGATACTCTTTGCCAAATAAATCATTCCATAGAGGATTAATCTTCAGAATCTTCAAAGAACTTAAAAACTAATAAAAAAAAGATCCAATTAAAAATTGAGCTATGGATATGAACAGAGAGTTCTCAGAAGAAATAAAAATAGCTAAGAAATATATTTTTTTGTGAAAATCATTTTAATGTAGATGAAAACTCATTTTGAATAACGGCAAGTACATTACACAGAATAATGTCTAAATTTATAATTCATTTTTCCCTGCAATTTTTTTAACAGAGCATGGGGTGGTGGTTTATTTACAGAAGAGTGGGTGCCTCACATTTACAGCTGCACCGTAAAGTCTATACTCAAATAAAGATCCTGTGACTTCCCAACAGCCACACAAAATTGTGAGAGAAGTGCCTTTTTATATTCTCAGCTTATACATACTTTGCCCCTCCCACAACATGCAGCGAAGATAGATTGATTTTGTGGGAGGGGTAACTGACTCCCCCCTCAACTCCTTGATGAGAGTGAGGAGGAGGTGTGACTATAGCTTGCCACCATAGTGGTCAGAGGACATTTCCAGTTAACACTCTACCCCTTCCTCTGGCTCTTACATCCTTTCTGCCAACCTTTTCCACAAAGTTCTCCTTGAAGGGAGTGGTAGGTGTGGGATGACCTTCCTCCCTTTGTGGCCAGGCACTGAACTTTCGTGTAGCTGCATCATCTGTTTTCCATAGGCTGTTGGCCAGTTTGAGTGGGATTCCATCTACTATAAAAACACACACAACAAAAAGCAAGAACATCTAAACAGTGACTGCTATAATAACTTAACCTATGGGTGTAAGCACAAATGCTTGGTTGCTGCTATAGCAATTACATCATTTCCATCTAACAAAGCAATCGCTGTGACTTCCTACTGGGGTCTGTATTCTCCCCTGCCACAGGGGGTTGGTCCGGTCTACAGTACCACGTGTGTTGCACCTATAGAAGCAGGCATTATATCCAAAATTTGCTGGTTGTACATATACTAGATGCTCCACTATTGTACCAGCAGGAACGTCTTGTTTGGTGTGTTGGTAGTGCAACATGCAGTGTCCATCGTTGAGGAGAATTAAAGGGAACTATTCTCTCCCAGTTATCTGTGTGTTGCCCTTTGGTACCATAAAAGCCACACATCCAGTGGCAAGGAGTTTTCCGCTTAGTCCAAGCTTGAATTTTCTCTCTCCCATGCTCAAATCATGCAATGTCTTCAGCAATAGTGTATTTCCATCCACTTCCGGTGTACAACCAAAATTATTGGAAATGGCCTTTATTGTTTTGCAGACCTCTGGTGTCCCTCAGGCCAAAAGCTCATAGGGGACAACCTAACTCTGTCACTGGGATTTTCATTTAACAAATGCATTGCTTTTAGAAGGTCTTTCTTCCATCCCCGTAGAGTTCATTCTCTGCTTGTTCTTTCTTTCTTTCTTTCTTTCTTTCTTTCTTTCTTTCTTTCTTTCTTTCTTTTTTACTTTGTATCTGGAGAATGTTTCCCCTTTATTCCCATAGTTCTTTGTATAGTGCCCCCCCGACCCTTTACCCCTCTTTACTTATTTCTCCCTTAATAACGCCTTTATCCTACTATTCTTCTCTCTCAGGTTCCTTAAGAAACATCTTTAAAAGTGTTCAACATCTTTAGCAATTAAAGAAATAGAAATTAAAACTACTTTAAATTTTCATCTTATCACAGTCAGAATGATTAAGATGAAGGGAATAAAGCTGACAAGTGCTCTCAAGAAGTGGAAAAATGGGAACTCTCACCATTTTTAGGATTGCAGACTGATGCAGCATATATATGAATTAGTGTGGCGATTTCTCAAAATGCTAAATAAAGATCTATGTATAACCCACCTATACCACTCCTTGGTATATACCCAAAGGACTCTACATCCTACAACAGAGATACTTGCTGATCCACATTTTAGATTCAGAAGGAAAGTACCACATGTGCCCTTTATATCTGCATCCTGTTTTTATTTTTTTTAATTTATCACACAGATGTAGTTTGACTTTTTTAAATTTAAATGTCATTCGTACTTACCATAATACTACATTGTATAGATATAGTCAAAGAAAGAAAAAAAACATGATTTAAAATTCAGAGTTCCCTCTTAGATAACAGCCTTTCCTGGAAACATGTACAGACACCAGTTAATGACTTATCTTTTCATTAAAAATGTATTCTATCTTGAGATAAGATTCAAAGGGCTTACAGGAATTATTTATATGAGCTCATTATATTGCCCTTGGAAATTACCCTTATGGTTTCTTTCTAAGTATTATAGTATAGCTACATTTTGTGTTCATTGGGTAAATGCACATTGAAGTACTCGGAAATATACCTCATCACAGTCAGAATTCTCCCCTACTCTGTCCCTCACTGAGGACATATAAGCAATTATGGGCTACAGAGGTGAAGGAGCTCACTAGATGTCATTTCTCTCTGATAATCTATAGGCAGTTAATGCTTTGCTGGGTAAAGGAGAGATGTTTTCTTCAGTGGTATCGTCACTGATAAGGTTCCCATGCTCCTGTGAGTAACCTTAATTAAACTAATTCACCAAAAAATCTTTCTTATTATTATTTTATTAACTATAAAATATTTTTTCAAAAGATATGAGAACAGAAGAAGACTAGTTGAAAAGAAGGAAGACAGCTGAGTTGACAGATACATGATCAACATATATTACTTGCATGTATGAAAATGCCATAATGAACCCAACGTTATATATAATTAATATATGCTAATAAAACACTTTTAAATTTGAAAAAAGAAAACTGATTACAAAAGTTTGAGAGAATGTGGATAAATGGGAAATTAGTAGAGCCATTATGGAAATAATTTGTAGGCCAAAGAAGAACTCTTGTGGATGGACTTAGAGAATATAATATTAATTGATGTCACCCAATCTTAGACAAAAATGTTTACGTTCTATCTCTGAGTCATTGAATGTGGATGTATAAACTGAAGTAACCTCAGAAACCGTAAAAGTAGAAGGGGAGCATGGAGGCATGGTTGAGAAGGAGCTTCAGAGTGACGATAGTATGGACAGGCACTATCAAGGGGAAAATAGGAAAACCACAGGGGTATTTTGATTGGAGTGGGGGTGGGGGTAGTGCCAAGGAGAGTAATACAGAGGGCTAGGGAATAGAAATATGTAAATAACACTAAGGATGTCTGAAGATGCCTTAGGGAAACATTATTTTATAAGAATAATTAAAAATACATATATAATACATATGTGTATATAGTACAGTTTAAATGGATTTATCCTACAAGAAGTGATGATATTCCCCAAGAGCCGTAGGCTATGCAACAAAACCCATAGTACCAGACATGGAGAATTTTCTTTGAGTCTGTGGTCAGGGTAGTGAAATGACTTCCGTAAATAAGAGCTACTGCCATTGTCCTTGGTTGCCTCCCAGAATTTGAGGATAAAACCGTATTGCTAAAGATACCACTCATTTCAGCCACAGGAGTTCGAGGAATCAAGTTGGAATTGACCTGGAAGCATTCTTTCAAGGGCTAGTTCTAGTAATATAGGAAAGTGCCCTATAAACTGACAAGAGAGATAAACAATCAGTAGTCCTTAGCAGCTGTAAAGCCTATAATTCAGAATGGTGGCTGGCTCAGCAAGATATCCTGAAGGATGCAAACTGGCACTTTTATCTTGGGGGTTTCCACATATATCTAACTGAACTTAAGACCTGCTTAGGGAATCAGTGCCTAGTACTGAAAATCTAGTCAAATACGAGTTGTTGGAGAGGTAGACCTGGAGGAGTCTATTTAGACGCCAGTTAGAAGTAATTGTTTAGGAAATGTTAAAAAAAGAGGTCACAAAATTGAGATGAAGTAAAGGATAGTGGAGAGATTTGGAAGGAGTAGATTAAGAGGAGAAAATAATGTAAATATAGAACCCATATATAGAATTCTGAACAAATAAAATGATTTAATAAAAATATCCTGCAACAAATATGCCATTGTATGCTAGCAAACTTAAAAGTTAAATAAAAACCATTTTTTGAAAAAAAATAGTAAAAAGGGTAACCCAATCATTAGTATATAAGATGACTAGTTTAGTGACTTAGTTAAATTAATCTATATCTATCTGTATATATGTGCACACAAATACACACAGTCAACCATTATCTCTATACCAACAAACATGAGAAGTAGCAAGAACTGCTACATTTCTAATCCCATTGCTCATCACAAATCTCATAGCTATTACTAAATACTCTGTAAAATTGCATAATTTTGTTATGTGAAACCTGACGTATATTATTCTGTGAACTTTTCCCATTATTAAATTGATGCCATTTCATGGTGATCACCAGCTGGGTCACAGTTTTCTATTTGTTTTTTTCTGTTTTGTTTTGTTTTTTTTCTGGTTTCAATTTGTTTGATTCAACATTTTGTTACAAACTGTGTCTTCTAATTTTATTATCAACACTAAGACTGAACTATATGAACAAATAAATGATACTCAGCTCAGGTTGCTGCAATGTCCCCTTCATAAGGTATTTGCTTTTGTCAAATAAAAGTCGACCTTCCCGAAATACCATTTCATATGCCCTACTCTAGTAACCTGTTTAAACATAAGAACGTTAACAACCAATTTTGTTTATATTGACATTCCTACATCACTTACTTGTGTGTCGAATTTTCTATTGTGCATTATCTCAGAATCCTGGGACTTCCCAGTTGCAATTTGACAGATAAAGCACAAATTAACTTTTTATATGAGGGGTCAATGAATATTCTTTGATGCCTGGGGAATCGTACATGTATATGAACATACATAAGTAAAAGTTTATTCACTTGACTTATTTATAGGTTATTTAGAGATTTTTTCCTAGTAAAATAGAACTATATAGGATTTTCCTACCAGAGATGTTCCTGTGTCTCTCTATGATTGATTTGTCCAAGTATGTCCTAGTTTTCAAGAGACTTATTAACTTAACATCCAAAAGTACATTGTAGTCAGGATAGTCAATGAAGGGAGAAAATATTCATCAATATTGAATGTTCTTTCCAAATGGAATTAGGTATCTGTGTTCAGCAGAAAGGCTATAGTTCATATCTCTTGCTGTTAGTAATAATTTTTTTTCTGACATATTCTTTTCTGAAGTAGTCTTCCTTCTGCTTAGGAATGCATTTGAAAACTCAGTGAATTCAGAGCTATTACATACTTTTTGATATTTCAAGCCATATACGTGCATAAATATACATATGTACATGCAGCACACACATATCCATCTTTCAATATTGAAGTACTGTAATTGTTCTTCAGAAAAAAATAGCTGTCAATCCTCATGCCCTTCATATTTAAATCTCTGTCCTTTCAATTCCAATAGGTTTTAATAAAGAATAGCAGGGTGTTTTCATATTTATTTCTTACTGTTCACATACCGAAAGTCAACTCTTTTATACAAAGATTGTTACCCATTCACTAAAAAGATACTGAATTGAGGTCAAAGTGATAAAATTCCATAAATATCTGTAGTTTTTTATGGTTCTAAAACAGTTTTCAGATATAACCCAAAGACAATATATTTATTCACTTGCATTCTTTTCTTCAGAAACAAGTTTGTCCTTGTCTCATGATTGCTTTAGTTCTTAGGTAGTTACTTTTAAAAATCATTTGCAATACTTTAAAGGTCATTTTTTTTGTCTAGTAGTTGTCAGTTAATAGACATAGAAAACTTAAGAAGAGTTTAATTAAATGTGTTTGATGGACTCCAGATAGCCCTTGTGAGCTTCTTTTAGAATTTGTTCTTTTACTATCCCATGGTAAAGAGATATGAATTGAAACAGAGCAATGCATATTTACCTTTCTTTCTTCTTTGGAATTGTCTCCGCAACGGCCTGTTCTCATTCTTTCTCCTTGCTAAAACACATAGAGAGCCACTTTTTCCTCAACCAATAAATTCAAACAAAACTGATAAACTTTTTGAATTCTGCAATAAAATTGAATAGACTTTCTTTTGTGGAAGATACTATGTGCTAGCCTTTGCTTATGAAGTTCAGGAACAGAAAAAAAAAAACACTGTTCCTATCATAGAATTTGGTCTTAATTAGTTCTTAAAAATTGCTTGCCCAATTTCTACTTTCTATATATGAAGAATTCTTTGTTCTTTCTCCAAACCATACAAAGTCTAATTTTATTATTTTTTTCTCTAAGTTTTTTCCAAAGAATGTTATTCTTTTTTAAATTATCTTTATTTTATGTGTATGCGTGCATTTTCTGCATGGACGTAAGTGCACCTGTGATGTGCAACGCCCACGGAGGAAAAAAGAGGCTGTTGGATCCCCTGCAACTGGAGTTACAGACAGGTGTTAGCTCCCATGTGGGTGCTGGGATTCAAACCCAGGTCTTCTGCAAGAACTTCCAGTGTTCTTAACCACTGATCCAGCTCTCCAGCCACAGAAGGTTATTCTTTAAGATAGTAAACATTGTCTGCATGGTTAAGACTCTCCTCAGGCCCAGAGTAGCATCATTCAGTGGAGACCTCATGTAGGAATCTGTTCAAAGTGCACATGAGTGCCACTATCATTTATAAAATGACAATACGACACTGCCCTATAATAATTCATGAGTACTGAATATGAGGGACATTTATGTGATGCGTACAGTTTGTACATAAACTAAATGAGTATGCATATACCAAGCACAGGCAACCTGTCTCTGTGCCTTTATCTTTATATATATATATATATGAATATATGTATGTATATATATAATCATTAATCTGAAATGGTTTAACTCAGAATTTCTTTCAAGAAATTCCTTCATTTATTCGAAGACTTAAAATGGTACCACAATGTGCCCCCCCATCATGTTAACAGCTGTGCCTGTGTACATTCACCTCTAAGTAATACATGCGTTCTAATTTCATAGGCCATATTAGAAATGAAATAATAATTATGTCCCCTATAGAAAGTTATTTCAGAGCAACATCAATTTTGTTTATTTTTAAATAAATAATTTATTGAGAATTTCATACATGCATATGAGGTGTTTTGATCAAATCCACGCCCACTCCTTCCCCTCCAAACTCCTTCATATTTCTCCTCACTTTTTTCTGACAACTTCGTTTCCTTTTTTCCTTCCTTCCTTCCTTCCTTTCTTCCTTCCTTCACCCTAAAATCTTTTAGGGATTAGATAAGAGCTCCGAAATACTTTTGACATTTTTGGCTTTTGGGACAGAGTATGTTACTAAGAGGCCCAAGGACATTTTGACTTTTAGCCAAGAAACTGGCTACTTTTCTTCGGGGCCTTTTTACCCTAACTGCCTAGCCAATTCTTACCTCCTATTCTTATCACACCATCCTCTGAAGAGGTTACCAAAATTGCCAATAAGGATTCTGGGCACAGATCGCTCTGGCTTCTTCCATGCTGAACAGGGATGTGGGGGGGTGGGGGGTGGTATCCTTTCAGTGGTTCTGTATAAAAGATTCCCAAACTGCATAACTCTTATCTCTAAAGGGAAAAGAATGTCCCCGAATCATGCATAGGAGATGTGAAGGAGAAGTAAAGACAAGAGTAATTGGCACTGCAAGTTCTAGACAGGGAACTAGAAAAAGGTCAGAACAGGGCAATTTTCAATTGTTCCTATGAGAGTCCATTGGAATTTATTGACACAGGCTTCAGAAAGCATCTGTTTATTGGATTTCTCCTTATTTTTCTTTTGTCTTCCAAGGCTGGACTCTAGAGCGATGGATTCAGTGTTTGCTTTCAGGCATTTAGATAGCTTTTAGAGTAGTTAGAATCAGTGTCAGTTTCCTCTCATTCTTCTAGATAGGGGGAGAAAACAAATTTATCCATCATTTTAGAGCAATAGCTGGTTGCCTCCCTTAGCTACAGGTGGGCACTACAGTATTGGAAACCAAGGTCTGAAGTCTTACATCTGAGCAGCACTTTCTGGTCAGGAACAAAATCATCATGGAGAAATAGACTCATTTTATATAGACTTAAGCCTAATATATGAAGTGTAATCCCTTGAACTCTTAAAGAAGTATACTGATGACTTTACTCTTTGGTTATACTTTCCTTTTGGGTGTTTAAGACCATGCAGTTGGCCCAAATAAATCAATGTATTTTTACACTTAAGGTCATTTGAGGATCTGTTCCTCAGGGGTCACATGGGCTTGGGGAGGAGCTCCTGGCTCCTTTCTTTTACCAGTTCCATCTCTGTGAAGATAGGTCAAAGGTCCTGTTGACCATGTCTGGCTTCACTCAGAAGCATGAATGAGATGTTTCCTCTGAGTTGACCCTCCTCTTTGAAGACTAGACACTGGTTCAAGTCCATTTTGTGGGGTCTCCATGGCCTCCCCAAACAAGAGGACAGGTGACTCACCACAGTTACAGGACATTTTGAGAGATGTTCCATAGTCCCCTGGAACTTAGATGATCTTTGAGGGCAAGGGGCAAAAACTGTCCTTTAAGTCCCTCTGATGACATTAGTATAGGCCTCAAACTATGGCTGTTAAATATCTAAAAATGTTAGTTCTACCAGTCTGGTACTTTTAATTATCATGTGCTATGTAGCTAAGGCTTGGGTAAAAAACCAAACATTCTCAGATAAACCTTGACTAGATATATATTTTGTTCCTTAAATTAGTTGATTAAACTATGATCAGAGAAATTTTAAGATTATGTGTATATTATATATATATTCATATTTATATATCACAATAAACCTAAACAGACCTTCATCACTTGCTTAGGCTTTCTCATTTTTTGTCTATTTTGGAAAGTATCTCCATTCCCATACTCTTAACATCTTTTACATTCTCATTTTCTTTCTTTTTAAATGCTTATAAAACATAGTAGCATTAACAAATAAATTTTCAATCTATTGTGAGACTTCTTTTCCTAGGGATGCTAAACAATGCTTATTCTCATCTAAGGTTCTAGTGTCAAGCCAACATTTGTTTAATGTTTTACTGGGGAACCAAAGAATTTATTGAACTTACTTATCAAGATAACTGAGGGATTGCTGAGGTGTATGTATGACCTGAGGGCATGCACACTGGAAAGCCTTTTCCCAGCATGGGCCATGTCTTCTCTTCCTAGCCTTCCCCAGATTGTATACTTTAGCCCTCCCCAAATCCACGAGTCCATGTGTAAGATTAGGGTCAAATTACATACAGTTGTTTGGGAAGAGTGGCTGGATACTCCGGTGAGGGTCCAATGACCCTGCTTGGCCCTCCTTTAATCAATGAGCATAACCGTCAACAAGCTCAGTTGTGACAATGTTTAGTGATCAGCCTCAGCTGAATTAGTGATAATGGTAGTTATTTCATGCAGAAGGGACTCCTATATAGCATCATCTTATTAAAAGGACCTGGAGTTTAAAAGGATTTGGTCCTAGGAGCCACATTTGTGGGAGAACATAAAATTTTTATCAGTAAATAATTGCTATACAGTTATAAACTATTGTAGTGCACAGCTATTGACATGAATTCTTTATTCAGGCAAGCCGCAGGCTTGCAAGGTCATTTGTAACACAGGCATTCAGTACAGATTTAGCACCTCAGTTTTTATAGCCAGACACTGCACAAAGCCTAAATAATTTACTATGTCTAAGGTTCTGAATTAATTGGCAGTGAGTAAAATTTATGGCTATATTTATCTGTCTTGAGATTTTTCTCTCATTTTATGAATAGAAAAGTTATCAATTAAGAAAAATATCAAGCCTAATTATCAAAAATATTCATTAGGTTTAAATTCATTGACCACTCTTTTCTTTTTTGAATTTTTGTGATTCTCATACAATTTAGTTTGAATGCAGTGTGATGGTATTTAGATGCCTATCCTTGACCCCCCTGCCCCCACCCAATTTAATGTATTCTCATATATTCATATGTATATTCATATATATTCATATGTATATTCATATATATATATAATATGACCTAGAGAGCCTGATGTGTTCCCAAATGTCTTTTTGTGTGGGTCCATCCACTAGGCACACCACGGATCCCATCCCTGTTTTACCCCTCTTAGCAGTCATCAACTGCCAAAAGTTCTTGAGGTTGAGTTGTGGTTTCTTATCCACCTCCCCATGTCTATGTTGGCATTTTGTCTGATTTGAGCTTGCATAGGACTAGTGCATGCTGTCATCATTGCTGGGAGTGCATATGACCAGCTGTTTGAAAGACTCTGCTTCATTGTGGTCATCCACTGTTTCTGGATCTTACAATTTATTTTACGACTATTAATTGCAGGAAATATCTAACACACATAAAATAGTATTTAAGGTCTGATAAAGGGTGGTTCTGATTTGTACTGCTAAAATGATTTTTTTCCAACGTATATTTTTTGCATTTTTGTTAATTTCATACATCTTAATAATAATTTGTACCCGCTCATATCTGTTCTCCCCATTGTCCACCCACAGGATTTCAAGCATTCTGTCTTATATGTTAGGGTATATTGAGTTGAGTTTGTGTACCCAGATGTCTCTCAGTGTGAGTTCATCCACTGGAGCCTGTTCAGCCTATCTAATGCCACTCCCTTAAAGAATATCAACTCTCCCTCACCCAGCAGTGATTAGCTGACAATAGTTCCTTGGCTGAGGTTGGAATCTGCTGCCCATTTCCCCAGTTCTATGCTGGGTTTTTGTCTGAGTTTGCACAGGTTTTGTGACACCATTGTTTTAAGTTCATTTGAGCAAGGCTCCAACGGAACAAAGTATAGAGAATGAGTCTGCAGAGTATAGGTCCAGGATAGGACTCTTGTATTAAACTTCAACCACTCAGGGTTCAGAGACCATTGTGGAAAATGAGTCAAGAACTTGTAAGAGCCTGTGGAGGAGGTGCACAACAATAAGGAAACAGTGCTAGAAGCTCCTGGAATCTTGCTCATATGAAACTGTTCCTTAATTTAAAGTATTTCCACTAAATAAACAAATTTATTAAAAAAGAGAAAATATAACTAAAAATACATAAAGTTGTAGTAACCTCCTTTGTCTTTTAAGGACAATAGTATTTGGCTCACTAATAGGTCACAGACTTCTCTGGACTTTGTTGATGTAGAGCCTTAAGAGGGGCAGTCTGCTCCCAAACTGCTGGGAAAATTGGCCTATTTGCCCTTGCAATGCCAAGGCAGGTCCCCCCCCCCAGTGTGTATGTGTGTGTGTGTGTGTGTGTGTGTGTGTGTGTGTGTATCACAGGAGGTCTGTTACTGGGACAGTCTCCATGACCTTGGATTCTCTGTGCTTGGATTCTCCCACAATTATGATGGGAAAACTCCTATGTGTTCAGCATTGCTTGCACACTTATGATCTGTAAAATTTGTGTGAACTTCCGACACTGCATTTCCAATAAAAGTTCCTAAGAGGGCAGGGAATGCACTCTTGAGTGGCCAATGCCAAGGATCCCCAGGGTTAATTTCACTTTTTCAGAATCAGTCAAGCAGGAGGGCTGCACAGTAGCCAGGGGACTACAAAATACAAACGTGTATTTTATTTACTTGTAAATTAGTCAAAATAAGAAACAAACTGACCATTTGTGGTTTTATTCTTAAAACCACATTGATCAATGGTTTTATATATGTGTATGAGTGTTTATTTCTTTAGGCAGGACACAATAGTAGAGTACAGGATAGTTTGAAATTAAACATAATATAACCAAATTCAAATGAGTCTTAATCTCTATCAACTTAATTTATGCGATATAATTTCATTTGCTTCAACTGAAAAATGGGAATGATTCAAATATTTACACAATAAAATTTATATATATTGGATTTATTTATAAATGACACTAAAATACATTTTAATTCTATTGAGTATATCTTATAGATCACTTGGAAGACTGGTGATCTTATTGTATATTATCTTTGAAATAAATGCATAATTAGCTTTACTAGTATATAACATATAATGTGCCAAATAATCACCAGAATTGACCATTGTTTAAAGAAAGTGCAAAGTGATGTTAAATTATTTTGAAATATTATTGCATGTCAAAATATCATTTAGTTTCACTTAAACTATGTTGTAATTTCCAAAGACTGAGTGAGCTCCATTGTGTGACAGAGTATTTACCTATGACAGTTCAAACTTTGCCACTATGTCTGTTCTCTCTCTCTCTCTCTCTCTCTCTCTCTCAGAGAAAAAAATAATACTTTCCAAAAGAATTTTATTTAAGCATATTTTGAATATAAAAATGCATGGTTTGAGTTGTTAAATTTTACACAATATTCATCATGATCAAATGCAGAAGAGTTCTGTTACCTGTAAATTTTCACCATGTCAAAATTGAGTCACAATACAACAGATATATTTATCACTATACAAAATTAAGCTCTTTTTTTAACCTCTGCTTTGAAATTCAAAAAGTATTGTCAACCAAGAGTGCCTCTTTATATTTATTATATTCCTATATTTATATACACTAAATATGTTTATTTTCTGTTTATGTGTATTTCATACACATAACTCTGATATTATGTAGACAGATTCTTCATCATTTACCATGTTACATCTTCTATGATACTAATACACCCTACTTTGTTAGTTAGTAATATATTAATGTACATTCAGTTGCTTTCATTTTTTTGTTTTTATTAATGAAATTGACAATTACACACTAAAAATCTTTTGTTGATGATATGCAAATGTGTATATTTGAATAAATGCCCAGAAATTAAAATTCTACAATATTATTATATTTTGAAGATTCCATAATTCATTTGTTTCAGTGTTTTGGTGTCTTCTCTTCCTTAAAATATAAACACAAAACCTTCCAGGTGTGATGGCACGTATCTTAATCCTAGAATTTAGTTGCAGAAGCAACTAGATTTCTGTGAGTTCAAGGCCAGCTGGGGTTGCAGGAAGACCCTGTCTCAAAAGTACCAACAACAACAAAAAAAATGAAAATGAAAAATAAACTTTTTGTTTTATCTCTCAGTATATCCTGTCTCTCTAAAAACAGTGCCTGCAACTGGCTAAATGGTGAACATTTAGTCACTGAATAGATGAAATACCGGATATGCCCTATTAATAATTTCTTTGATATAGAAGAAAGTATCCACAAACAAAGGTAAATTTTTAGACCTAGGCTGCTGTATGGGATTAGGCTCCAATATTCAATTAATCAACTTATTTTCACTGACATAATTATAGGAATGAATGTCATCTTTGAGGCGTCATTAGGAGAGTAACTTCTGTGATATATGTGGAAAAATTCTGTAAGCTATTCATCAGATAAAACAAGATGTTTTGCTCATGCTGTTTGTGCCACAGATAATATGGTCTGAATACTGTAAGCTGAATATGATCATTGATGGTTTTAAAATCAGGAGCAAAATTACATTTGAAAGCATTTTGATAAATAAACTCATTCTGAATCTTAATAGTTCAAAAATTCCCTATTAGCCAGGAGGAGCTATCATAAAGATCAGGAGTTTCAGGTCCTGCCAAGCATAGCATTCAAGCTCTGTTGCTACTCTTGAACTCTGCTTTAACGTTCATCATTCTTTGAAGTCTTTCCCCTGAGAGCATATCAGATCCAGTCACCAACTACTGCTTAACTCAGTGCTCAGTACAGACATGTAGACACCTATGGCGCTCTCCATACACACCTTCATTTTGTGTGCTGCTTGTGATAAATAAAAGGTGTTCACAAAGAGTTTTGCTGTGAGAATAAACAGCAGGTGAGCAGAGGGCAGGTGTGACTGTCCAGTACTTTTGTGCCCAAAGTGTTCTTCTTTCTTGTGAAAGAGTAGAAGAGTAGATGACATAATGAACTGGGGTGAAAGATTTAAACACCTTGGGAGCATCTTACAACCTGTTGATTTTATTTGCTTAAATTTACAAGGACTACCTGGGAAATAAAGTTGAAAACTGCTATGTTGGGAAACAAACCAACAGCAATAACAAGAAAGCACTAAGCAGTAAATGTATATTTACTGTAAAATAACTATTTTGTGCTGGTTTTGGATATATTTACAAAAGAATGAATTGCCTACCGGGAGTGCAATGATATTATGCAAGAGATAACTGTGCTTGCTTATGTGTAGTTAGCAGCAGCCTGTATTTAGCTATAATAATCTAGTTAGACCAATAATTTTGTTTTGGAGTAATTTTAGTGATGTAGTACTTACCAGGATGCTTTTAAAATGCCTTTCCATAAATGAAGCAATGAGGGCAGACTGGCATAAATAGATAATAAGAGGAAAACGAGGCAAGAGGGAGAACAACAATAATAACTCAATACTTTAATAGGAAAAACTGGTTGGCTTTAAGCAAAGGAGAAATTTTTTCCACAGAGGAACAGGAGTTCATGAATGGTATGCAAAGGTAAACCTTAAAATCTGTTCCACAGTTGAAAATGGAAATGTTATTTAAACCAAAACAATGAGCATGGCCTCAATTAATGATTATTGAGTATATTAAATGTCTATTAATTTCACATTGGACTATTAAGAAAAAACAAAGAACAAAATTTTAGCCTGCTATGCAGCAAAATAAAAAAGTTAAAACATATATAATTATATATCCTGTATATCAACTATAGCACAAATCAAAATACATAATATTAATCTATTCAATTAATTATCAAAATTCCCCAAATTAAAATTTTTTTAAAGTCACAAAGCATTATAACATCATCCCCGTGTCTGTTCTTTACTCTTTCCTGTAATAATAGTTTTCATATGAAAATTACAAAAAAATCAATAAAAATAGTTTTCACTTTTATACAGGATGTTAGTGTACCAAATTAATACAATTTTCTCTTAGTAGCAGATTTTTTCCACAGTGTTTAACCCACATTTTTAATTGTACACCATTCAAATGCATTCCTGCTTTGTGTTACATTTGACAAACAGGATTACACAGCAATGATGGTAAATTAGATCATCTATTTTGATGCAGCTTCTTTTCATATTAAAACTTTCATGTGAAAGAATTAAAACTCCTTATTTTCCTACCATATTTATGTTTCATTTCTTAGTCACAAAATGGTTTTTCCTTTCTTTCAAAGTGATTTGTAACTACAAAGACTTTCTCCATCTCCTCAGATTGTTCAGGGACTCTGACACATTATATTCATTGTTACACCAGTCCAACATTTTTTAAAGAAAAGGGTGAAACGGTGTTAGCAGATTTTGGCAAATGTATTATTCAGGAAAGGTTATTGAACTGCTTCTTGCTGTGCCAGAATACCCAGTCTTGTTCTATCTTGTAAAAACAAAAGCATGCATGAAGATTTCCCCACTGTACAAGAGCTTGCTGAACCCACACACACACACTGCGACACTCACTAAGAATCATTCTTAATGAGTCCTCCACAGTCAGAATGGAAACCAAAATCTCTTTAAGATTCCTACCTCACTCTTCTCATTTTCTATAATTTAACAACTTCTCCTATTATTCTTAATGGAAAAGTCATGCAATATTGAGAAGTAACTCCTGTTAATTTCTTACTGTATATCATTAGCACTTTTGGTACTGGTAGAGAATAATTAACATGCTCTAATTATCATACTGATTGTCTTTTTTAGCTTATGAGAATATAGTCATCTCTACCCACACTGATCTTACAATGATATGTTTTATTGTTTCCAATAATAGTATCCTGGGATATACAAGACCAGTTTTTATAGAAAAAATGTGTGGTTTTACAATAGCAGTTTTTCTAAGTGGTTCAATTTAGAACAGAGTAATGTAACTTTTTATAGTTCCTATCAAAAAAGCATGCAATCCTATCTCTGTGGCAGGACAATGCTCTCCTTTTTTACAAGGGGAATTGCAGTTCTATTACACTATTATCACACAAGAAAATGTTTCCTTGCAATCCACTCAGATAGCATCTTTTATTCCTTTATAATTTTAAAGACTCATGCTATTTTTTTTTCTGTCAATGTACTTGAAACTAACAAAACCAAAGCTGTCTTGGAAGGTTCGTTAGAAAGTTAGATTCTTTCTACAAATTATTGTTGTTACCTAAATAATATATTTGCTTCGTAAGTCTTATAATACCAACTAAACCCTCATAAAATAATATGAAGACAGGAAACAATATAAAGGAAACAATTCTATTTTTAAACTATATAATAATTACAAGATTCAATGCACATTTTGTGCTTAAACATATCCTGAGCAAAGTTAGCTGCATTGTTATCGAGGTTCTGTTTATGCTCCTTTGGTGAAGGGCGTTTTATTCCTGGACTATGCCATTGTTTGTAACAGTTTTGTTATACTAAAAAAACGTCCTTCCATACAGCTTGCTAGTAATGAGGAACTTATATTCATATTAACTTCCATTTGGCTCCATGAATTAATAATACAGAATACGAAGACAGCTAACAAAAAACAGAAAATAGTAAGAATATGACAATATTTAAAGGCTCTGTTTTTATTTTCATTGTCTTTTAGGATGCAAAGTTAGCTAAAATACAATATCACAAAATAATATAGTAGGTTATAAGAGAATATACTGATGACCACATTTGCCTTTATAACAACAGACACACATCACATGTGTTCTTGTGTTGATCTGTTTTCTGACTAATCATATGGGTTCACAACTTGTTCATCTATTTGATTTTTTCACAAATTGTATTGCTAATTTGCATTTTATTTTTCCTTATTGTTAAGTGGAGAAAATATCTACATCAGTAGTTTTTTTATCACTATATCAAAGTGGCTAGCATTTCTTTCACTGTCTCTGAGAAGTATGGTTTTAAAAGTGGTCAATAATAAGCTATTGTAAAAGAGAATGTCAGTGAACTTTATTTGCACCGAGAGCCACTAAATTAAAGATGTTTGGCTGCATCATCAGCACTAGATTATTTACATTTCAAATTTGTTGGATTCATTAACTATTTCTGTTCTTGCTTTACATATCATCAGATACCTGATTTGTATTTGGGGATAAATTTTCCAAAGATAAAACCCAAGCGTGACAATCTACAGGCTAGATATATTGCTTCAATGACATGAAATCTGTCTTAAATATCACTAAATAGGAAATTACAACACTGTATTTATAACTTGGTAAGGAGTGCTTCTTTCCAATTTGTAGAAGTGAAGTCACATAAAACCAAGAGCCCTGAGGATGATCCAAGTTCTAATCCTGAGCTGAAAGCTGCAGGAAAAGAGCACAGCAGCACACATCTGCAATCCCAAATACTCAGACAGCTGAGGCAAAAGGATATGTTGAAAGATCACTGGGAAATTTGAGAATTACCTATGATCCCTAGCACCTAGGAACTCCTTAGCTATGGCTCTTGACAGGATTTACAGTACAGGGAGAACTTTCTTCCTGTGAAGTATATATTGAACACAATTAGATAGCGATAAGTTGCCCTCATTATATCCGTGCTACTATTACATCTATGGGCTCATATACCATTGTCAGGCAAGCCATTATTGCAGCTCACAGGATTCATAGCTGGGTAAGATTATTGATGACTCTTCTACCCAGAAGCCTGAATAGCACATTTTTGGATATATTAAAATTGGCCAGGAAGGAGGGAGATTTCACATCAGTACCAGATTAATTTATCTATATCCTGTGACCAATGTGTGAAACATCTTCAGCAATAAAGTCTTTCTATCAAGTTATGGTGTACAACAAAAAAATCATAAGAGCCTGTTTTGTTTTGGGGGTCTATGGGCACCCTTGACCAACAACCCAAAGGGTAATACACACACACACACACACACACACACACACACACACACACCTGGCACTGAGCTTCTGATTTGACAACCAATGGAATTTGGAAGGAGCACAACTCCATTTAAACTCATCTTACATAGGTTTATTCCAAATTCCAAATAAGGTATAGTCCAAATTCCAAATAAACTTCCAAAAAGGAGCACGACTCCATTTAAACTCGTCTTACATAGGTATATTTTTGGAAGCTTATAACACTGTAGTTTTTCATATGGCTTTTAAAAACACTATTAGTATCAATTATCTTCTTGTTGTCCCCTCCTCTGCCATATTATTCATTCATAAACCTTACCTGTTATTCAGCTTCCTGCCTTTATAATACTTGTATTATAATATACTTGAGAATAGTCTAACCCAAAGTAATTTTTTAAATGGTAGACAATGTAGTATCACAGTGATAGACAGCTTGTGTAACACACAGGATGCTCTGGGTTCTATCAGAAGCACTGAAACCACAAGAACAACAGGAAAACACTGTGAATCATTGCCCACAATATGACAAATAGATACTTGAGATCACAACAGCGTACTATGGAAACGAACCAATGGAAAACAAAATAAAATAGATTTGATGTACACACTATTGAAATAAGCTTGGTTTGGTATAACCTTGATAAAAACACTTCATTAATGAGTGAGCTTTGGTAGACCAGCTAAATTCACATAATTTTCAGTTACTCTGGAGTAACAGAGGAAACCTATTGATTCTTATGTTTCCATGTGACAATGATAAAGTTGAGTGTGGTGACACATATCCTTAAAAACAGAACTTGGGTTGTAGATCTCTGTGAGAATGAAACCAGCCTGGTCTACACAGTGAGTTACAGTCTGTCTGTGGTTATAGGAAGATCCTCTCTCAAAAAGAGGAAAAAAAAATGCTTCCTTTAGGCTTGACAGAGACTATTATATGGTAGGTTATTGTCATGTGAAAATTGTATTTAACAACAAAATAAAATAAGTGATTAAAGATACCAAAAGCTTAGCAGTACAGAAATGCTTAAATAAAATGTGTTAATACATGTATAATATGGAAACAAGTTATTATAATACCGAATAAATTGCACAGAAAAATGCCACATAGTGATGGTGAATTAAGAATCCTTTATTAATAGCCAGCATTCAGAGAAGAGACTCTGAATGAGCAGAACTCTCTACCCTGAGGAGAAGCAGGGCAAGATTTATAAACCATAAAACCACTATTATATCATACCAGGGGCAAAAACAATGAACTTAGTTATATCAGATCACCATAGTTACACTAGACCAGGGACAGGTCAGTTAACAGAGGTTTTCAGTTAACAAAACGATTTCATAAAGAAAAAAAAAATGTTCCCAGAATTGTGGAAACAATGGGCTCCATAGAGATGCAAGTATACCTGGGAGGGAGGACAGGCTACTTGGACATGCCGCCTGGCTACTTGTAAATTTCCCAGTGTGGTAGAAACAATGCTCTCCCTGAAACATTCTGCCTAGGCTGGTTGCAGTGGGAATGGCTGAGTAAAAATACCCAGTAAAGTCAAAATTAGCTAGAGCAAAATGCAGTTAGTTTCGCCATTTCACTGTGATTTTAAAAGCTTAGAAGATGAAGTTTGACACAAAATGGTTATGCGGCTAATGCAAAATAAAAAAGTATAAAGAAATGTGATTAGCTGATTCTTCATAAAATCTAATATGCCAGATATTTATAGAAAGATAAATATGATGAAGGACAATTGTTCAATCCCTGAGGGCAACCTCAATTCAAGAGGAAAAAGGCTAAATACATTAAGTCACTTCTTTCTTCCATTCTCAACGTTTTCATTTGTTACCCTCTGTTGGCTGAGGTTACTGTCGAACCAGCTGCCAAGGTAGAAATGTGGTTTGTAGATTCTAATAAATACAACATTTCAATCTGTAGAAGTGTGATTTTTGAGCTGAAACACAACTTAAAAGCTGGAAAAGATTACTGTACTGGCATAAATTCCTATGGAAGAAAAAGCAATGGAGTCCAACACACAAAGGGAAGATGTATTTAAAGTATAAAAAGAAAATAATCATTAGCTAGAGGATTCATTCACATATATATTCACTGAAGTATCAGATGAAATAAGCAATTATGAGAAAGCAAAATATGTGAAAGTGATACAGTAAGAAAACATTGAAAAAATAACACTGAATGGACTACTCTTTAGATGAAAAAAAATGCTTATGTGTATGTGTTCTGCCTGCATGTATGTAGGTGCATCATATCCATACAGTGCCCTTGGTTGCCATAAAAGGGCAACAGATTCTGTGGAATGGAGTTATACATACTTGTTAGCAGTTATGTGGGTGCTGGGAACCAAACACTGGACCTCTGCAAGAGCAGCCAGTATTCTCAGCTCCTGAACCATCTCTCCATCCCTGGAAAAATCATAATTGATGGAACACTTAGAAATAAAAGATCAAGCTGGGCATAGTGGCACACGCCTTTAATCTCAGCACTCGGGAGGCTGAGGCAGGCAGATCTTTGTGAGTTCAAGGCCAGCCTGGTCTACACAGTGAGTTCCAGGACAGCTGGGGCTACAGGAAGACCCTGTCTCAAAAAGACCAAATAAATAAATAAATAAATAAATAAATAAATAAATGATCAAATATAGAATAATATGTATGTCTAGCCAAATGAATAAATGGAAAACAGTAAGAATGACACGCTACGTGGTAGTCTCTAGTTTTTGCTTTTAAATATATTTTATTTTTCAAAAATTTCATACACATGTATATTTTGATATATGCACCATTCTATTCCTCCATGCTGTTATTAAAGCAACAGTGAAACTTAAAATAAATGACTGTTTGATATAGAATTTCCAATAATGTTGCTCATTGATACTACTGAATGTAAGAGGCTATTGAGGAAACAGGGTACATTTTCTCAATAAGTTTCCTAATAGATAATAAACAAATGAGTATTACAAAGTTACTTGTAATAAAATGAATAAAACAGTATAAATCTATGTGAAATCATCCCTTAGGGTAAGTATTTCATAGTCATTGTTCAAAGATCCATGAAAAGTCTTATGCTCCTTTTTTGCTTTGTTTAGATAGGCAGGGTTTCCCTGTAGCCCCAGCTGGTCTGTAACTCCCTGTGCAGACGAGGATGGCCTCAATATCACAGAAATCTTCCTGCCTCTGCCTCCGAAGTACAGAGATTAAGGGAGCGTGCCACCATGACCTGCCTGTCTTGTTTCTTTTAAAGACAGGATTTCACCATGTAGTCAAAGCTGGTCTGGAATGCCCTTGAGCTCTGAGATTATAGGTGTTAGCTATCACTCCCAACTTTGTGCATGCTTTTTAAACAGATTTTTATAGATTTTTTGTGAATTTCATGCAATATATTTTATCATATTTAGAACTCTCCTACTTCCATCCTCCTTATTCCCACCCAATTTCATGAATTTACAAACACACACACACACACACACACACACACACACACACACACACAAAATACACCCTCAAAGTCTATTGAGTCAAATTCATATAGGTTAAATTACAGAAACTATAAGAATGTTTAAAATACATTAATTTATTCCCTTGACTTATCTATCTCATTTCACGGAATGTTACTGATTTGCATTAAGTATTCAAGCTTACTAATTTTTACAAAAGATACAATACTCACTTGTTGAACATTTTAGAAAGGTTACACAGACAATGAAATTGATCAAATATTTTAGATGAAATATTTACTACAGCAATTTAGTTTTCTTTTTCTGTTTGTTTTTTTTGGGGTTTTTTTTATTTTTGTTTTTTGTTATGCTTGCATGTATGTATGCACACCTGTGTCATGCAATGCCTGCGGAGGATAGAAGAGCTTGTGGGATCCCCTGAAACTGGAGTTATGGACAGTCATTAGCTGCCATGTGGGTGCTGGGATTCGAACCCAGGACTTCTGCAAGAATAATCAGTATTCTTAACCACTGAGCCATCTCTCCAACCTCCACAACTTAGTTTTCATAGTAACAATATATTACTTATTGACAATATTTCTTTTGTTTGTTTTTGAGACAAGTTCTCATGAAGCTTAGGTTAGCCTAAATCTCAATATATAGCCAAGAATACCATAATTTTTTTATCTTACTTCTTCCAAGTACCAAGTGTGGGCATTATAGATGTCAGTATGCCTTTAAAAAAATAGTACTGAACATTTAACCCAGGGATCCATGTATGCTAGGCAAGCATCTCATCAGCTGAGCCATGTCACTAGCAATAAGAATAGTTTGTTTTAAGAATATTTTGTTGTTAAGTCAATCATGGTGTTGCATGTGTTTAGTTCCAGCACTCAAGAGGCAGATGGATCTCTGTGAGATGGAGGGCAACCTGGTCTACACAGAAAGTTCAAGAACAATTAGGGCTACATGGAAACCCATCTCAAAAAGACCAAAAGAAAAACAAAATGTTTGATATCAAAAGACAAACTCTGCAGCAATGTAGATAGAATAAGTCAAGAGAATTGCATCCATTGTATGAGAATATTATTTGTGGCTGGTGAAGTCTCATATAAATAAAAGCACTTCTCTTTTAAAATCTCATTTTTATATGTAAACAACTGCAGAAGTAGTATTATAAACCTCAACAATTTGCATTTCATGCAATGTGAAGATGGGAGAAAACGCAAATGACAATTTTTGGATATGTTATTTGTATACAATCACAGAAATTGTTTGGTTTTCTCCTTTCACCATAGGATCTGCAAATGGGCCTCAAATCATCAGGCTTCAACAGTTCAGTTACATGTTGACTCATCTTCGCAGCCCTCTGTGAATCATTTTCAGCAGTGTTATTATAATCTAAAATCTATACTCTATTTTAAGCAAAGTAGAAAATTTAAAGGTCTTAATGATGAGAAGCAATTTGTTAAAGTATTTCTAAAACTAGGTCTAGATATCAAAGGAAAAGAATGTCAGGAAATATTGAGTTAAGATACAACAGTCAGTCTATCATATATATTGAGACAGAGAAGTCTTCAAACTGTAATTTTAGATTTTTAATAAACTCTCTACATGTGCTTCAATAAATAAGAATTCCTAGATTTTTCAAAATATGAACTTTTAATGCATATTCAAGTCAACAAATACATCTTTAAGAACTCAAGCAAAAATGTTAATTTTTATTTATTTATTTATTTTTTGGTCTTTTTGAGACAGGGTCTCCCTGTAGCCCCAGCTGTCCTGGAACTCACTATGTAGACCAGGCTGGCCTTGAACTCACAGAAATCCACCTGACTCTGCCTCCCGTGTGCTGGGATTATTTATTTAATTACTCATTTTATTTGTTTATTTATTTGTGTGTATGTGTGTGTGTGTGCAAGAGAGATGTATGCATAAGAGTGTGTAGATGCATTCATCTGTATGTGTGTGTGTCCATGTCCAGGCCAGAGGAGGACGTCAGGTATCTTCTCTATCATACTCTAATTTGTTTTGTGAGGAAGTCTCTTAGCCATAAGTTCCTCATTTCCAGTAGACTGTCTGGCTTGTGAACTGCTAAAACCCATCTTTCTCTACCTTCAAATTCTGTGGTTACAGGAATGCATAGTCATGCCTGTTTTTTTTACACGGGTGCTAGAGATTGGAGCTCAGATCTTGATGTCTGCATGATAGGCAACTTTACCCACAAAGCTACTTCCCAGTGACTAATTTTTAAATACAATCAGTCAAAACTTGCAAACTTGATCTGAATCACAATATATTTATATAATATATATTTCCCATTAATCCCATTTGCTATCGTTTAGATGTTATTATGTCAACTAAGTGTTAATGGTTACTATATGAAATTATTTTTTTTAGTCAAAAATTGGGACAAGGAGGAGGTTGCTGTCTTACCACAAATGAAAGAGCTCCCTCTGCCAGAAAAGCTAATTAGTAGCACAGTATCTGCTTGATAACTTGGCTCAACCACTACTGCACGACTTCACAGGGTCCTTCAGACACTAAAGCCTGATACAATGTTCGGCTTCATCTTTCATTAAAATGTTAAGAGCAGTCAGAGAGAGTCAAACCACGAAACAACTCACTGCCTTGTTCTGATCATTGCTTGACAATGCACTCCATGTATATACTACTACTAAGTGCTTTAGAAATACCCTCAAGCTGCCATTAATGAGTCATCTAAACCTTTCTTTTTCTGACTGAGTATCATGTCTGTGTGTATTTCTTGGGGATTAAATTTCCATTCAGATACTTGCCATATATGTCTGTGAGAAAATGCTTTAGAATAAATCTTTGTAAGCAACTCACAGGCATTTAAAAAATCTAAGACTATATATCTCTATTCAGATCCGAGTTTTTTTTAAAGGTATATGGATTCATCATGCCATGGTGATTGAATGTGAGGAAGAAACCTCACCTAGGAATGTATGCAGTGTATAGGAAACAAGGTGCACTACGCAAACCCAGCTTTGTTTCTGTTTTCCTATAATTTCCCCAAATTAAACCTCAAATCATTCTTTGGAAATATTTTAATTATTCTTTTCATTTTATACGTATGCATGTATTGCTTGCATGTAGGTAAGTGCACCCGTGTCGGACAATGCCTACGAAGAACAGAAGAAGCTGTTGGATCCCCTGGAACTGGAATTACAGACAGTTGTTAGCTGCCATGTGGGTGCTGAGATTCGAACCTGGGTCTTCTGCAAGAACAGTCAGTGTTCTTAATCACTGAGCCATCTCTCCAGCCCTAAACCTCAAATCTTAACAGTAGTCTTCAGCTTCAGCCCTTTGGAATTTGGCCGTTTAATCTCTATGAAGCCATCTCCATTTACATAGGATTTTTTGAAGTTTGCATATTTGCCTTTGTCATCACGTAGCTGAATTTCTAGACTATCTTTTTATTGGCTTCTTATTTTTTGTTGAACTCCATGAGAAGTTCATCCTCAACCATGAAGTTCATAAAATAATAGTAAAACAGCATAAAACCCTAGAGTCAGTTCTTTCATGGTGCTGCTGAAGTGAGCTATGGGGTTTGTGACTGAAGGTAGAAGACGACAGACCAGGCTCCCTCTCCTTGCTCTGCCTGTCAGACTTTCTTGATTATAATTTCTTATATAGGCTCCCTGACTTGTTTGTTTCCTTTCGTCCCCTTCCTCTGCTTTCCTCAACCCCAGCCCTGCAGGATCTTCTCAGAGGACAGCCATTACAAATGAACAGATTTTTTTTTCCCCAGGCACAACCATGTGAGAGAACCCAAAAAATAAAGAATTTCTTAAAGCACACCCACATTTACTCAGGAAACCAAAAAAAATTATGTGTTTGTGTGTGTGTGTGTGTGTACAATATTTATTTGTATGTACACAGGGGTATAAAGAATTCATTCCAGACATTGATAGGGCAGGAAGACAAAAAGACAAGACAGGTAGAAAGATGGAACATGATGGTGTTTACAAAAGAAACAAATAAGAAGTCTGGAAAAAATATCATGAACAACTAACCTGAGACAAATGCTTTCTTTCTATGACCAGTTTTATGTGACGTATTCAGAGGATATGTCTTGAATTCTTTCACATAAAATGAGTAAAATTTAAAAAAATGAACACACTTTTCAGATTTAGGTTTTCTTAGTACTTTCAATTGCCTTATGCACTTTATCTATATAATGTTGACCCTATATGCTGTTATGACTATATTTGTGAACACCTATTAGTACTTTTGCAAATTTTAAGAATGCCAGAGTTCAAAGAGACACACAGAAGAATTATTTCAAGAAAACAATCTTCTGAGGGAAACTGTGATATATATCGCCTCCAATACAGCATAAGCTGAACCCAGAAACAGCACACTATAGTATACTTAGGAGTGACCCTGACACCCTGCTACATGCATTAGGAAGGAATTTCAAGGTGCACTTTAACTAAAACAAAAACCTTTGTTTTATATGTGAAGCTGTTTTCTAGCAGTGAATATTCTTTGTTTCTGTGTCAACAGGAAGAAGCAAGAGAGTTCATTTACTTTCACAAAATAAGCACAATTGTTAGTTTGTTATTGCTGGTGTGTGTGTGTGTGTGTGTGTGTGTGTGTGTGTGTGTGTGTGTGTGCATGTCTGTGTATCTGTGTGTCTCTGTGTGTGTTGCTGCACATGTGTGCAGAGTGATCTACTCTTTCTGTTTGAAGCAGGGTTTCTCTCTGAACTGGGAACTTGGGATTTTTATGCCAGGCTGGAAGTCAATAAATCCTAAGAATTCTCCTGTCTCCACCACTTCCCGTCTGGGTGTTGGGGTTATGGGCATGATTGAAATACATGCTTCTCATATGGGTGCTGGGTCCCAACTCCAGTCCTTGCTCCTCATTTTTTAAAATATTTAATTTTCTAGTTTTTCCTGCAAATATTCTGCCATGCTGCAAAGTAAATATTATATTAATTTCTAAAAGAAAATATTCATTGAATTAAGTATCTGAGGCATCTTAAACAAACTAGCAGCTAAAATTTTGTGCACAAATGACATGAGTCAGGGGTGGTGACACGTCCTTAATCCCAACACTCATGAGGCAGAGGCAGGAGGATCTCTGTGAGATCAAGGCCAGCCTGTTGTACACGGTGAGACCCTGCCTCAAAAATACCAAAAGAAACCAAAACCAAAACCAAAACCAAAAATCAACGGCATAATGCATACAGAGTCGAGTGCAGAGAGGCGATACAGACATGGGTGTTAACCTAATTCCATTTATCATCCTCATTACATATATTTAGATGCAGTAACCATAAAATTAATTTAATTTACAATGGATATGAGCTTGAAAATTTTCTGGGATTTTCATATTCTGGAAAAATGAGTTTAGTTGCTCAAATCACTTAAAATTAGATTCATGTCATGTGCTTTATATAAGAGGATATTATTTCAAGAATACACTGATTCTGGAAACTTTATTTAAATGACTAAAGAAGCTTCATTACCGTGACATTTTGAAAACAGATGTAATAACTTAGAACTCCTCATAACTTGAAATCTCTGTTACTCTGCAAAAGTATAATTCATTGAAGGCTTATGATGTTAATGTTATCATTAGTCCTGTACTATGCTGTAAAGTGGATCTTATAATAAACTACGTTAAACTTTTATCATCAGAAAAATACCAGAAAAAAGTGTCTACAGCATTGTGGGTGCGTTGCAATGTGTTTCCTATGTATCCATATTGTTCTGATGTCTTTGCCTGTACAGATGGGGTACGCCCTACAGGTGATTGTGGTAGACAAAAGATGACTGACTTCCTGGGAAGGAGAACTTCTGGGCTTTAGTTCTGCTTCTGCCACTGGAGTGCTGTGTGACCTGAAATCTCTCCTATTGACCCTTCTGAATTCAGGATCCTCACAGGCATAATGAATGCCTGGCCAGAACAGTCCTGGTCTGTATTACTATGATTGCTCAACTCAGAAAGAGCTTTCATTTTCTTGGTAAGCAAATTTTACTAGACAGAGTCAAACCACAGTTACACGTTATTTTTTGAGTATAACAACGTCATTGGTAGAGTTTTTCTGAATTTTTGCAAATTTATACAAATATTTTGATCAAATTTAGATCCCTTCCCCATCTGCACCCTAATAATACCCCTAAAAGATTACATACACATTTATGTGATAGACATATGTGTGTGTTGTGTTTGTGTGTGTGTGTGTGTGTGTAAGAACCTTTCACTGAAGACACTATTGTGGGAGACAGACTTGAGCCTAGGGTGAAAGTCTTATTAACAGCCATATAGCAGGCCTGAGGCAAAGGCCTAACTGCTGGAGCCACAAGGAATGCCTTGTGACATTTTACTCCCATTGGCAGATCAAGAGACTAATGCCTAGAGCTCACCACTCCCTAATCACCACCCTTGGATACCTCACCTTTAAACTACTTGCTGTGCTGTGATTGGACCACTACCCCTATATAAGATTGTGCCTTCCTGCAATAAACCAGATCTGTGTCACTGAACCTGGTCTCCTGTGTCTGAATGCGGCTCCACTGAAACAGTCTCCTCACCAGCCCTGGGGTCCAGATCGGACGACTGATCAGGGGAACTAAGAGAACAGGGAGTGGCCATAGCCAGAGGAGAGCAGCCACTTGACGACCACACACTGTGTACCCGAGGTGTAGAACAAACAAGAAAAATGAAGCTGTTAGTGACTTCATAGTTTCATCCCTTTTGTCATAGTGCTGGAGGGTGCTAAAAAGAAAATCAACTTTACCCATCTGTGAATCCTGCAAGCAACAACTGACATGGTAAGAATGGCTGAATGTTGCAACAGTTTCATGAATATTATGGGAGTATCCAACTATTTTATAATTCAATTTTAGGTGTGCACCTTTAGGTGGAGCCTCTACCTGGCACTAGGTGTCTGAGGCTAGACAGGTCACAGGGCATAGAAGAGAAACATTGAAATATTTTTAAAAATATGCTATTTGTATTATCATCTTTTAGTCAAAACATTTAGTAAAAAATAAATGTGATGCAAAAATGTATGATTGTATAAAGAATAAACAAAATACAACTGTACATAAGAAATATTCATAGGCAAGGAATTAGGTTAAATGAATACCTTAAAAACGTCCAAGTATGCAAAAGCATTTTGTAAAATGCACACTTCCTTGGAACAATAAAATGCTAGCATAATTATTGATACAATTATATTCTATGTGTTCTGGATGTTTTGTTTTGCATTTTTTTTTAATTTTGGGAATTTTCATATAATATCATTTGATGATATTTAATTGTTCTCTCTTCTCCCCACCTCCCCCCACTGCCAACAGCTCCATTTATATGTTGGCATTATATATACATAGTCAACTTTCTGTGTGACAATCGAAGTGAATGGGTGAAGTTAAGCTTGAAAAGGAGGTATCTATCCACAGCTTACAGTCTAGCTTGCCAGTTTCTTCTCCATGTCAGATGCTGTTCAAATGGCAGAACAGAAAAAAAAAAAACTGAGTTTTCCTTGGGGGTGATAGCCGTGTTTGGAGTCTTAACAGATTCAGGGGCCAACTAGAGAAATACTTATTCTGCCATATTCATTGTTAATCTTTGCACAATTGCTAGCAAATGGAAGCAACCTTAAAGTACCTCAACCAATGAATGAATGATGAAAATGTAATGTATTTGCATAGCAGAGTTCTATTCAATTGTAATGAAAAATTAAATTTGCTGGTAAATGGATGGAACTAGAAAGACATACTGAGTGAGGTAACCCAGACTCAGAAAAACTAGTGAACATGTATTCTCTCATTTGCGGACCTTAGCTCCAGATCCTTAGATATAAGTATATATTCTGAAGTAAACACTGGAGCCAGGGAAATTGAAAGGAAATGATGAGAGAAGATGGGAGCTCCAGAGAGGAGGGTAGTAGGACACAAGCATTATCAAAGAGGAAATGGGAAAATGGGGCCTACGTTAACTGGGAATGTAGGAAAAAAGTCTATACAGGGGGAGAGAGAAGAAAGGGAAAAACGGTATGAAAAACAAGGGGAGAAATGAACAATTTCATAAGCTTACTGAAAATGTAATTATGTGTGTGTGTGTGTGTACATGTGTATAACTGAAGGCTGTGTAACAAAATCAAGTGCTAGTTTTTAAAAGAAATTTTAATCTTTAATGTTTATGACATTTAATTTATTTATTGTGTGCAGGTACATGTATGTAGGGGGGTGTGAATGTGCCACAATCTACATGTGGATGTCAGAGGACTATTTGTAGTAATTAATTCTCTCCTTCCACCGTGTGGGTCACAGGGATCAACTCAGGTCACCAGGCCTGGCAGTAAGTTTGTATTCGTACTGATTCGTCTCTTTGCCCTGACATAAGGACTTGAAAAACTAGTACTGTGTTAGTAGTTGATAATCAGTTAATGTTAAACACTCATTCTTAGATATTGAAAATGGTGTGGTGATGTTGGGTTTTTGTTTCATAAGCAAAAGAAGATTAATATGAAAAAAGAAAAAGCAAGTGTTGAAAAAAATAGAAAAAAAACAAGGAAACTGTGATAGAATTTATTTTTAAAGTAATGCTAACATACGGTTCCAACTTCAGCTTAAGTCAAACATTACTGAATTTCTTCTAGTGTCATCCTATAAGATGAGTATATTTGTAATGTTTGTGACAGAAGTCATACAGAGAGATTGTGAATGTTTACTCTAGAAGCTGTGTTTGTCCAAATTCAACCGTCATAATTTCCTAGGCATGTGATGTTGATCCAATCAGTATCCAGTCTGTGCTTACATTGACCACATTTACAAAATCCTGTTGCAATAACACATACATAATATTTTTGTGAGTAGTGCATTAAATGGAGCATGAAAGTACTTAGACCATTGTTGGTTATGTATGAAAACTTCGAGAATGTTAAATGGACATGCTTTAAAGTGCTGCTATTTCAATCTCTTTGTATAGTGTCTTTATTATGCAATATTGTACTTCTTTTATATTAATAAAGCACTATTTTTTAATTATCATGATTTTAAAACTTACTATGACTGTAGATTTTACTGTGCTAAAGAAAATACTATGTAAAATCTAAAATTCTGTTTCTTTTACAATTAATGTCAATGATTTCCACAATAAGAACACATACGTACATGCACATGAACACACATGCACAAGAAAACAGATTTTTTATTATTTGTATTTTATGTGTATTCATGTCTTGCTTGCATGCATGTAAGTGCAACCATGTCATGCAATGCCTGTGGAGGTCAGATGATGGCATCAGATCCCCTGGAACTGGAGTTATGGACAGTTGTTAAGCCACCATGTGGGTGCAGGGAATAAAACCCAAGTCCTCTGCAAGAGCGCCCAGTGCTCTTAACTGTTCAGCTATGTCTCTAGTCCTCAAACTTATTTTTATTCTTCATATTATATTTCATTTTCTCTTTCATCTCTGCATTGGAAAGAATCTACTGATATGGGTTTATTTGTATTTTATTTGTTTGCTTTTCTTTCTAAAATCTTTGTGCATGCCTTCTTTGAAATTCATTTCACCTCAAAAGCCATCTCTTCTATATTGTTTTGCTACTCCAGGATGGAACGGTTTAGCTCCTCTCCTCCGAAGTGTTGAATGCTCTGTCACATGATTACCTGGGTAAGAAAATATCTGTTTGCTCAAAATCAGACATTTACTCCTAGAAAGTATTGATATTACAAAATAATCCTTCAGTGAAATGGAGAGAAAAGTCACAAAGCAGTTTTGGAAAAATATTGACAGTTGGCATTTCAGTTTTGCAGTGTTCTGAACAAAGCTCTGTCTTCATTTCATCGCATGAGCTGCTTAGAATTCTGAATTGACAGAAAATATACTCTATCATGAAGAATATTTGGACTAAAAGCAACTCCTTAGAAATGTAAATAAATTGAAAATGTGAGATTCATACAATAAGGTATCAAAATGATCCAGAAATTCTATACACAGGTGTTCAATAAAGATGCTTTATATAATCTTCCTGAAATTATTTTAGCAAAATAGGATGCAAAATAAAAATAAATTAGCTCATTTATATTTTCTTGTAGAGTTGTATCTATTTAATGCCATCATAAAATACATACAGTTTGAAGAAATTGAAAGTGTTCATAAAGTAATGCACATATTATATTGTTTTCAAATAGGAATAAAGTTCAATTTAAAATATCCCTCCTGGTTATCTGTTGACAAAAAATTTCAAAATGAAGTCTGTAGTACATACCTGCAATCACTGCATGAGGCATGTAAAAGCAGGAAGATCAGGAGGTAAAGACAACTCTCAGGTACATAATGAGTCCAAGGCCTGCCTGGCATATGCCCAGATCATGTCTCAATAAATGAAAGAAAGAAAAGCAGAAAAAGATTTAAAGAAATCCATTTTGATTGTTGATTGCAAAAACAACTTTCTTTGAAACTACTCTGCTGTGAGTTTTACTTCATACCTAGCTTACCTTGCACAACACAGCAATGTGTCCTTCATACGACAGAAATCCTCTAGGTTTTTGATGCAGTTGCAATTAGAAGTCATACTAATATGTTATAGATGACAGGATAAGTTTTTTCAATAATGTCTTTGACTCAAGTTCTGACAGTTGTGTTTTGTGATGTTGATTTACATTCTGGTTTCATTGGTTATAAGGGAAACATGGCTACCAGCATTCTATAAGAAATCTGTTTATGTAGCTGCACCGTTGCTTACATAACAATGCAACTGATATGGTAGAGTTCAAGAGTGTCTACTATCAGGCTCTTTGAGTAAATTTTCTTTTATGTTATTGTGTGAATCTAGAATACTGTCAATGGTTGGGTGCATATGAGTTCCATACTGCAGGCGATTAGATAAAGCTGGCTAATCTCTGGGAGCAGGGAGGGAGGGTTATATAAGGAACTTTAGGTATAAAGAGAAAGAAGGCACTCCAGAGAGGTGTGACCATGGGATACTGATATTATCAAGGGAGAAATGGGAGAAGGGGTCACTGTAAATGGGAAATTTGTGTTGGAAGTGTAGACAGGGAGAGAGAAGAGAAAAATAAAGCCTAACTAGTGTAAAAAAAAAAACGGAGGAAATCATATCAGTCCAACAACCTAATGACAAATAACACCACACTATCTGTAAATGAGTCCATATGTATAGGTAAAGGCTACATAACAAGAAAAGTGATAGACAGGAGAAATCCTCCTTTGAGTTGCTGGCCAGGGTCATCCAAGAGGCTCCCAAAATTACACAGGCTGTTGCCATAGCCCTTGCTTGCTTCACAGAACTTGAAGGTAAGACCATACTGCAGAACACACAACATACTTCAGACACAGGATTTGGAGCAATGGAGCTGGAACTGACCTGGAAGCCACTTCCCCTGAAGACTAGCTATCATAGCTTTGGAAAGTACTATGCAAGGTGCTAAGGGAGAACATTATTCAATGGTCCAACACCAGTTTCAAAACCAAATAACCAAATCTATGGCCAGGACAGCTTGCAACATTGGTGCAGTAAAAGCTTTTATCTTGGGGCAATCAACAGCTACCTAACTGGACTAAAATCCCACTTAATGGGAGAAAACTCAGGTGTATTACTGTAAACATAGCCAAATACACATGGCTGGAGAGGTCACAGATCCCAGAGAAAACAATTAAACTGTCACATCCCTAGGCTAACATAATTTCTTACCAGATTTAGGCACATCATGAGATTTAATTGAGATTTTGACCATGTGCTTCTTTATGGAGACTTTAAAAAATAAGCTGTGAAATATACTTTCAAACCATTTACTTGATGATGAAGATATAATTTCATATATTCCATCAATCAGTTTATTAGAACCCGGTAGTCTGTACTATATGATGACATAGCCACTAAGTGAAATAAAACTGTCAGTACTTCATGTACATCAAGACTATATGATCATATATGATACCTAATGAGGACTTACTGCTAGAGACAAGTTCATTATTTCTTGCTATCTAGTGACATAATGAGAAAAATATTTTATTCTTTATCCCCTCAACTATCATCAAACTTTAGTGTGCATTTGAATTTGGTGTTCCCTGTGCCTTAGGTTCCATTGTAGATGTGTCAGTTAGGACTGAGCATCTTTCAGACATTTGTTCTCTGTGTGAGAAATTATGTAATAGCCTTCGTCTTCTGCAAAATGAAACTTCTTTGATAGAGTTTTATGGTATACTTCTCTATAAATATAAGGATACATATTTAGCCTGCAGTAAGATATTTCATCTGCCTAGAGATAAAAGAAATAGAGTTGTGCCTAGAATCTGTGTCCTCTCTTCCCACTTGTATTTGACTATATTTAAAGTGCCACCCATTTAGAGGACTTTAAGGCAAATTAGATAGCTGTTGTTTACTCTCTACATAAAAGTGCCATAACTGAAAATACACACATACACACACACACATACATAAACACAAACACACACAGTTTTACTTGTTTTGTCACAGCTTAAGTTGAAAAATAAGCACAGATGTAATGTACAGGTAAGTTTGCTGGCATGGGCCATCAGAAATCTTTATTTCTATTAAATGTGTGGAAAAATGTGATTGAGATTATGATAGGCTTTGCAATTTTTAAAACTCATGAAAACTATTCTGATAAAAGTAAATTTTATGACTGAAGATAAATTTTTACTCAAATTTAGTATACTAAAAATGAACTAATTATCTCTAATGTTAAAGCTTAAATTCTTCCTTTATCCTTTGTGGTAATTAAGGCTAAACATGATTGTTGATTTATGACTATAACTGAGATTACAATGATCAAATTTGGCTGTATTTATTAGAGACTCTAATCTCCACACTCATCTATAATGAGTAATAAAAATGAGCATTGCATATCTATCTGAGTGTGAAAATTAATATTGTACTTTTATATATAATTTATAAACTGCAAAATATTACAAAGCAAAGACTTTATGGACTAAATAAACATGTATTTTTAAAGAGTGAGGAAAATGTCTAATAACACATTACTTCCCCAGCTTAATTTAAAATATTGCTTAGTAAAGCAATTAAATATTTGTATTTCTTTAAAAATGTATATATTATAGTATGAAAAGTTCATCTTTCTTGCCATTTTGTTCTAGTGCCCCTTCTCCCTAAAGTATTTATCTTTTATAGATTCTCTTGCATCTTTGAAATAAATACAGACTAAATAGGCATTTCTTAATATCTCTGTGCTTTTCTTTCCTTACTTAGAATACAGTATAGTTACACTTTTTTTTTTTGGTCTTTTTGAGACAGGGTCTCCCTGTAGCCCAAGCTGGCCTGGAACTCACTATGTAGACCAGGCTGACCTTGAACTCACAGAGATCTGCCTGCCTCTGCCTCCCTAGTGCTGGGATTAAAGGTATGTGCCACTACGCCTGGCATAGTTACACTTTTTTAAAGACCTAATATTTACATTAAGTTTTTTGAAATTTCTTACATGCACACAATATATTTTGATAATATTAACCCCCTCATTCCTCTACTATTTCTTCCCAGGATCATCTGTCCACCCCCTAAAACTTTTCCTAAGTCAATGGCTTCATTTTTTAGAACACTGATTCCAATTTTCATTGCATATATCTTCATATAAAGTGCTTACTTGGAATTATCCTACACAGAGGATTATGCTCATCCCAGAAGCCATAGTTTGCCAAGTGAAAATCTCAGTTTCAGTGTGGAATACTTCCTCTTGAGCTTTTTGGTCAGGAATGTTCTAAAGACTCCCACAACAATACAGGCTATTGCCTTTGCTGTTGGTTGTCCACCAGAACTTCATAGTAAGACTCTATTGTATAGACACCACTTTGTTCAAAAACATGGAGAAATCAGACAACAAGTTGATTCTAACCAGGATGCTTCCTCTGTGGTGGCTAGTTGTCATGGTACCAAGGGATATTATGTAGGCTTCTGGGGGAAAATGTCATCAGCATTCTCGCCAAGTAGTGAATGCTGTGAGCCCCAATACCTAAAGGCATGGCAAGATATTTACATGCGTACAGGAGTGTTATGAGTGTTATGTGTGCTTATATTAACTAAGACCTGCTTCAGAGGAAGAAACACATAGTACTGTAAATTTCTCCAATGGGAACCGGCAGGTACAGAAGGGAAGCTGCTATTACTACTATTTTGCTAAATGTACATATTATGTAACTGTCTTCTACACACAGACATGTGCTTCTCACAGGCCCTAATGGAGAAGATTTTCAATGCAGTATAGGGCAGTTCACTCAGAAACTCACAACATGTACAAAGAACTATTTTGGGCATGTTCAGCTACAAGTGGGACATCTGTATCACAGTCCCTCACCCAAGGCTCAGGCACCATTGTGAAGAGGGTTTGGAAAAATTGTAAGACCCTGAGAATGGGGAGGAGCATAACGAAACTGTTCTTTCTGGGTATGACAGGAGCACTGCATGTCCCACAGTAACTGTACTTGCCTGCACAGGACCTACACAGGCCCAAGCCAGTCAACATTCCAGCAGGGAGAGTTCAGGAACATACTAACCCTCGTACTTCCTGTGCCACTATTGATACTTTATGGATCTATGGGAGGGAGAATCTGTTTTCTTTGAGGGTGCAAACCACAGTAGTATGTTGTTTTATATAGTGAATGGCTCCAGTAATTTCCTAACAACAAATTGATAAATGTCCTAACTTCAAAGACCCAACTGACAAGTTAGAAATTTATTAATAATGAGATTTTATTCCTATTAAATGCCTGATGGTAGTGGTGGTGGTGGTAGTGGTGGTGGTGGTGGTGGTGGTGGTGTGTGTGTGTGTGTGTGTGTGTGTGTGTCAGAGAGAGAGAGAGAGAGAGAGAGAGAGAGAGAGAGAATCTTTTATCTCATTATGGCATTTTGCTGCAAATTGTAAAAATATTTTCCTTTTGAATGTCTATAAAAATTACTTGTGCAAATCATTTATTTACCTGTGTTTTTTGATTATTATCAGGTGCACTTTATTTTTACTGCTATATGACAAATTACTATAGACTTTAATTTCTAGATATTTAGCATACTTTCATTTTTCTTTAGTACCATGAATACAGAGTCATGCAGATGAAATGAATTTTCCAAATAGAATTCAGGCATCTGGATTTAAGATGATATTCAGTCTGTAAACACAAGTGTGGCTCAGAGTCCTCTTGCACTGTGGTTCACATTGTTTACAGAATATATTTCATTATGTTTATGTTCAGTATTTTCCTTCAGGTTATCAGTGTTACTCTGAGCTCCTAAAAGCAATAGTGTTCCTTGCCATCCAGCCACAATATACATTATACAGTACAGATGTTTGCTTTCTTTTAGGTTAACAAAGGTGTCTCTCTGAATCTTTCATTCCAGGTTACTCAATGATCATGTCTCATTAATGTAAACAAGACAAATTAGCATCCAAATTTTGGGGAACATCCTTTCTTCTTGGTAAGATTTTCATTCATTGTTATGTAGCAATTTCCTCCCAAGTAAAATCTTCATCTTGTAGTGAACCTAGGGAAGGAAGAGGATGTCTTGAGAGAAGGTGAAACATTTCTTTCTGTAGGGATGGTCTATATTCAGGAAGTAAACAACTCAGTAGCTTCTGGAAGTCCCTAAAATTGACCAGGCTCACTAAGCCTTTTCCTCCACAAGACCACTGAATGACACTGTCAGAGAAGCCAAGTTCTCTGGAAGATGAGATCATCTCAGCTGCCTGCAGTAGGCTTAGAACAACTGAACTGCTTGGAAAGGGCCATCTTCAACCTCTTGAACTACCTGTGGTTTGTACAGTGGGCTCCAGATTTCCTGTTTTTGTGAGCTGCCACCCACACGGAAATGGCCTTTGGTGATGTAGCTCTCTTAGAGATATTTCTGCTCCCGTAAGTAACCCCTTGCCTATACTCTAGCAAGTAACTCCAGTAAAACTCATTGGCTCAGCAAGTTGGACTTCATTGGTATCCTTCCTTGGGTCTGTCATTGGTTCCCTATCTTTTGTGATTGTTTATTCATATCTCCCCAGGAATACTGTTATACAACATATATAAAAACAAAATGTACCTTAAGGTCAGGAATCAACAAGTGGGACCTCATTAAACTAAAATGCTTCTGTATAACAAAAGAAACAATCAAAAAAGTGAAGAGAAAACCCACAGAATGGGAAAAAAAATCTTCACCAGTGACACATCTGACAGAGGTTTAATATCCAGAATATAAAAGGAACTCAAAAAACAGAGTCGAGAAACCAAATGGCCCAATTAAAAGATGGGCTAAAGATCTAAACAAAGAGTTCTCAAAAGGAGAAATGAAGATGGCTAAGAAGCATCTCAAAAAGTGTTCAATATCATTAGTAGTTAGAGAAATGCAAATTAAAACTACCCTAAGGTATCACTTTACCCCAATCAGACTGTCTAGGATCAAGAGAACAAATGGTATTAAATGCTGGCAAGGTTGTGGCGAAATGCTGGTGGGATTGCAAACTCATGCAATCCCTATGGAAAACAGTGTGGAGAACCCTTAAAATCTAAAAAGGAACCTATCATATCACCAGGTTATACCACTCCTTGGCATATACCAAAAGAACTCATCCTATTGTAAAGACACTTGTACAACCGTGTTTGTTGCTGCTCTTTTCACAATGGCTTTTCTAATGGCTTAGAGATGGAAGCAACCTAAGTGCCCCTCAGCTAACAAGTAATTAACAAAATGTGATATATTTACACAATGGAGTTCTATTCAGCAGGAAAGAAAGATGAAATAATGAAATTTGCAGGTAAATGGATGGACCTAGAAAATGTTATACTAAGTGAAGAAAGACTCAGAAAAACAAACGACATATGTTTTCCCTCATATGTGGATCCTAACACCAAATCCTTTGAAAGTCCATGTACTTTTATTAAGGTAATGCTGTACAGCAGTCTCTCCTGCATGAAAAAAACTACCATCATCACGACTTCAGCTGTTACTGATCGCTAAACATCATCACAGTTGGGCTTGTTGATGGTTGTGCTCATTCATTAGAGGAGGGCCAAGCAGGGTCACTGGACCCTTGCCACATTATCCAAACACTCTTCCCAGCCAACGGTATGTAATTTGGCCCTAATCACACATGGTGTCCTGTATTTGGGGAGGGCTAAATTATAGAATCTGGGGAGAGCTAGAAAGAGAAGCATGACACATGCTGGGTAAAGGGTTTCCAGTGTGCATACACTCATGTCATATGTGAACCTCAGCAATCCCTCAGTTATCTTGGTAAGTAAGTTCAGTAATTTCATTTGTTCCCCTGTAAAACATTAATCAAACATTGGCTTGACACAAGAACCTTAAAAGGGAATAAGCATTGCTTAGTATCCCCAGGAAAAAATTCTCACAGCAGGCAGAAAATTTATTTGTTAATGGTATTATGTCTCATAATAATTAAAAAAAAGAAAATGAGAATGTAAAAGATGTTAAAAGAATATGGAAATGGATATAATTTCCAAAGTAGAAAAAAAATGAGAAAGCCTAGGCATGTGACAAAAGTCTGTGTAGGTTTGTTATGATATATAAAGTATGAGACAGAAATAATATACACATATACACATAATCTTAAAATGTTTGTGGTCATAGTTTAGTCAAGTAGTTTAAGGAAAAAAAAATATATATCTAGTCAAGGTTTATTGCAGAATATTTGAATTTTTACTCAAGCTTTATCTACATAGCATATGGTAATTAAAAGTACCAGACGGGTGGAACCAAACTTATTGGATGTTTAGCAGCCATACATGAGGCCACTGCTAATGTGATCAGAGGGACTTAAAGAACAGTTTTTGCCCCTTGCCCTCCAAGGTCAACTAAGTTCCAGGGAACTATGGAACATCTCTCAAAATGTCCTGTAACTATGGTGAGTCACCTGTCCTCTTGTTCAGGAGGCCATGGAGGCCCCACGGAGATGGACTTAAACCAGTGTCCAGTCTACAAAGAAGAGGGTCAACTCGGAGGAAACATCTCATCCATGCTTCCAAGTAAAGCCAGACATGGTTGAGCAGGACCTTTGACTTATCATCACAAAGAGTAAAGTCATCAGTTCAAGGGATTAGACTTCCCAGACATTAGGCTTAAGTCCAAATAAAAAGTTATTTGGACAATTACTTCTCATTGATGACTTTGTTCCTAATTAGAAAGTACTGCTCAGATGTAAGACTTCAAATCTTGGTCTATGATACTGTAGTGCCCACCTGCAGCTAAGGGAGACAATCCGCTCACTATTGTTCTAAAATGATGGATAAATATTTTTTCTCCCGATATCTAGAAGCCATTGAGAGGGAACTGACACTGATTCTAACCACTCCAACAGCTATCAAAATACTGAAAATAAATCCTGAATCCATCACTCTAGAGTCCAGCCATGGAAGATAAAAAAAAAAAAAAAAAAAATGAGGGGGAATACAATAGAGGGATGCTTTTGGAAGCCCTTGTCAAGAAATTCCAATGGAGTCTCATATGAACATTTGCAAATTGCCCTGTTCTGACTTTTTTCTAGTTCCCTGTCTAGAACTTGTAATGCTAATTACTCTTGCCTTTGTTTCTCCTTCACACACAAAAATAGTTATGCAATTTGGGAGTCTTTTAGATAGACCTACGGAAGGGGTACCCCAATTGCATCACCCTGCATCCCTGTTCAGCATGGAAGAAGCCAGAGTGGTCTGCATCGGATTCCCTATCCGCAAGTTGGGTAAACTCTTCAGAGGATAGTATGATAAGAATAGGATGTAGGAATTTGCTAGGCGGTTAGGGTAAAAAGACCCCAAGGAAAAGTAGCTAGTTTTTCGGCTAAAAGTCACAATGTCCTTGGGCCTCTTGCAAGATACTCCCTTACAAAGGCCTAAAATGTCTAAAGAATTTAGGAGCTCTTATCTAATCCCTAAAAGATTTTAGGGTTACCTCTTCAGAGGGAAGAATGTTAGAGTAGCAAAAAGACCCATAAAAAAGAAAAGAAGAAGAAAGAGTATATGAACTTATCAGAAAAAGTGATGAGATATGGAAGAGGTGGACGGGAGGAAGTGGTTATGGATTTGATCGAAACACCTTTTAAGTATGTCTGAAATTCTCAATAAATTATTTTTATATGTACCATACAGGATGTGTCTAATAGTGAGCAAGTCTGAGGGGTTAGTAATTTTTCTTCATATAGATATAATGGATACTTCAATTATTTCTGTTTTCATACTTGAAATTTTAGCTACTTATGATTTGGTAAATAAAATGGAATAGATCATCATCATAGACTTTGTGGAGTTCTTACATGTGATATATTTTTATTATATGCCATGTCTACATTCATCATTATATATTGATTAATTGGACATATATTTATAAACATCCACATATATGCATTTAGAGGATTTTTACCAGTTGTGCATGATGACACACACCTTTATTCCCAGCACTCTGGAGACAGAGGCAGGTGGATCTCTGTGTAATCAAGGCCATCCTTGTCTACATAGTGAATACCAGGCCAGCTGATGCTGAGACACCCTGTCTAAAAATTA
>NW_008358101.1:2801950-2814046 GCF_000622305.1 Nannospalax galili
CATATTTCCTTTGTACCAATGTATTTGAAGCATACAAGATGAAATATGTAATCTCTATATATGCAATAAACAATATTTAGTTCTTATTTTTCATTGTCACTTATCATAAGTAGACAGCTAGGTGATTGCTTCAAAAGACTTTGCAATGCCGGTGCTATTATGATATACATCTGAGGGCAGTCAAAAACAGATTTAGATGGAGAGATGGCTTAGTGGTTAAGAGCACTATTTGCTGTTGTAGAGAACACAGGTTTGATTCCCAACACCCACATCGTGGCAAGCAACCATTCATAACTCCAGTTACAGTGGATCTGATGTGCCCTCTGCTGACCTCCGTGTGCATTACATGACACAGTACAATCCCTTACATGCAGGCAATGCATTCGTACACATAAAATAAAAAGAACAAAAATATTAAAAATAGATTTATACTCTTTTAAGAACTGTTGCTTTCTGATGTCTAACATTATGGAAATATTTTAGCAAGTATCACTATAATCTCCTACAACTTTTTAGAATTGATGCCCTTGGCCACTTTCCACGAGAAGTTCAAGAAGCGACACTCTCCAGGCTGCATCTCTCATGCAGACTGACAGCAACTATAATTTTAATATATGGGCAAATCAGTCTATGAATAAAAATGGAGAATTCTGGAATAATAATCACTTTCATAGCCTCAATCACCCTCTCTCTTAAATGACAATAACAAAAAAGTAATAAAAAAGGTAGAACTTGAGAATTACATATGAGGGAAATTATGAAGGTTGGGCACTAATGCTAGCTTTACTTTAAAAAAAACTACTAAAAGTTATGGCTTATTGTAGCCTGTTCTAAAGGCATCAGCCCATGCTGTCAAATTCCTTTTGCCACAGTAAGCAGATTTATCACAATGGCCACCTTCATGTTTTATCTAAAGCAATTAGTTGTCTTTATCTTGCAGAGGTCATTGTTTCTAAGTCGTGTTTTATTTCACTGTGAATCAGATTTGAATATTTTCTTCACATAGAAATTTGGGAATTTTTAGAATTATCTGGCATTACACAAAGACGTAATTTTAATGCAATGATAAAATGCACAAAAATGGAATGGGACTATCACTTCAGCAGTACCTTTCTTTTCTTCTGCCAATGCTGAGATGTAAGATGAGTACATTTTCAATGGAGAACACAATGTCAGACTAAGTTCTTCCTACCTGGAGAAGTTTCTGAATTATGTCACATATGATTTTACAATTATTTTAGCTGTTACACAGTACCATTTGATATTATTAAAAATTAGTGCTGACATGATTGTCAATATTCATGTTTCTTCTTTAGTCTAAATAAGACTAAGATAAAAATTTAGTGTTTTAGATATTGTCCTTCCACATATTTATAAAACGAAGAAATATCTAATGTTTTAGGCAGTCTAGTAATACAGATCTCAGTAGGAATCAAACACCTAGTTACAAATTAAGAATAAAAAGTATTCTAAAAATATTGTCAATTTTTCATACATGAAACACTTCATGATAAACTATAGTTGCAGATATTTTGACAAAATCATTCATTTAATAAACTTTCACTGAAAATTTCTTCTCATCCAGTACACAGAGATGGTATCAGACACTGCTGACTACCCCACCTTCAAGAAGCTTGTAGTCTAGTATGATTATGTCCGGTACATACACATTTCAAATTTTTATTTCTCATTAGCTGATAATTGTCTCTAAAACATATATTAAAATTAATCACTGATTAACAAAAAAAACACGATTGGACAGTGTTACCTGTGTGGATAAAGGCAGAGCCTCATGTGAGATCTTTACATCACTGAGGACACGGGAATAAAGGATATGGAAATCCAGATTGTTTTCATTCTCCATTTGGATCCATGGTTACAATGAACAGCGTGCATTCCCACAAGCTCCTGTCATGTTGGATTATATCTAGGGACCTAAAACAACAGAGGGAATTCATTGCGGAGTTAAGTTTCCAAAAGAGTGAGCAAAAATAAGCTCTTATCTTTATAAATTGATATCTCAGATATTGGTTTGGGGGATCGGAAGTCAACTAACGTTTTATAAACTTTGAGCTTCACAATGAATCTTTAGCATACGGTTATCAGTAACTCCATTTTGTTGATTTTCAAGCTAAGATAAAGAATGTTTTGGTTCCTACAGGACAAGTTCTTCGTTCTTTTGGTGTTTGTGTCAGATTAAAGAGACTTTTACTTTACTTTCCCTCGGAGGCATAGGTTCCTTGTGACCACTGAGACTACAGATTAAGGTGAAGTGATGAGGCAGTTTTTTCTTAGCCTTTATGAAGACTGGCAATTTCCTTTCCCTTTTAGTTACAGCCGAGAGCTGCTCTTTAAGAAGTCTTTACAGCCTGAGCTTGCCGTGCTGTTCGGTAGTCTAATGTTGGTAGGGAGACGAACTTCAGAAGAAAAGAAGGGAGACAGAAACAGAAACAGGAATTGCAGTTGAGAACCCAGCTGTTCTTGCTCTTGGAAAATTGTGTGTTCAAAGCCATGAGTGAAGACTCCTTAAGCACAGATAAGCCATCCCAGCCCCACTTCTGTGACCCATGTAATTGTCAGATACACTAAGGACAATATTAAGGAGCAAATAGGTCTTCCCAGCACTTCCACATGATTTTTAATGCGAATGTGTATGTTTTATTTGCAATTTTTGAATTTAAAATGTACCTAATATAATTTATATATAATATCTTAATTGTTTATATAGAAAATGAGAAAACACAATTTTAGCATATTGTAACATAACTGCTTCTTTCTGGAAGAATGAATTTTGTTAAATTGAAAAGAATGTCATCTTCATTTTCTCTAAAAACACTCTATTTTCCTTTTACTGAATATGTTTTTGAAAATTTGGTCTTTTGTGAATTTTATATATTTTGATCAAATTTTGGGCATTTCCCTGTCTGCCCTCCACTCTACTACCCTACACCTGATTTCATGTATTCTATTATAAAATATATCAAGTTAAATTTGTGTCTCCAAATGCCCTTTGGTGTGGTCCATCCACTGGAGCCTGGTTGGCACACCCAGAGTTTTACCCTTAAAGAGACTGACTCTCTCCCTCCCAGCTACGATCGGTTGCCAGTAGATCCTCAGGTACGTGTGGTGTTTTTCACTCACTTTTTCATGTCTGCTGGGATTTTTTTCTGGCTTGAGCTTAGGTAGGGTTTGTGCACACTGTCCATATTGCTGTGAGTTCATCTGAGTAACAGCCCAGCTATCTGGAAAACGGTTTCCTTGTTATTCTCTACCATATCTGGTTCTTTCAATATTTTTGCCACCACTCCCTCAATGATCCCTAAGCCCTAGGAGGCAGAAGTTTAATAGAAGAGTCCTATTAGGGATAAACACTGTGCAGTCTCTTATTGTCTGCACAAGAGCCAATTGTGGATCTCTGTGTTAATTACCATCAGCTGTATAAAGGATCATCTCGGTGAGACTCGATAGATGTAGTAATCTATAGAATAAAAATAAGTCATTAGGAGTCAATTTAAAACTATGTCTATTTAAGAGACTAATAGTATTAGGCTCTCCGCTCTGGCCTAGGACCTGTATAGTCAGAGGTTCTTAGGCCTGATATCAGAGTCAGGTGTGGGTTCTACTTTTGTGAAGGAGACATTAAATCAAGTCAGAAAGTAGTTACTCCATAACATTCATGCCATTATTGCACCATTCAGCATATCTTTCCAGAACAATGGTTGTTGTAGCTCACCAGATTCATAGCTAGGCAAGATGGTAGTTGTTTTAGTCTTCTAGACTCATAGCACCTTCTAGCACTATGAAAGATAGCCAATCAAGGTGAATCTTTGAAGTCAGTATCAGCTCAATTTCTCCTTGTTTGTACTTATACGTATATTTTCTTCAGCAATTAGGTCTTTCTGTCAAGTTCTGGTGGGTAACCAAGAGCAGGAACAATATCCAGTATTGTTTGTGTCTATGGGACCTCTGGTCATCATATTCAGAAGATGAGTCCATTCCTGGCATTGGGCTTTTTCTTTGCTATCAAATAGTTTCGAGTGGAGACAATGTCACCCTTTAACAGAATAACTCCTTTTATCTCTTTTTAGATTGTATATATATATTCCTCATGTCTATGCTAGCATTTTTTTTCTGGATTGAGCTTTTATGGAATTTGTACACACTGTCCATATTGCTGTGAGTTCATCTGAGTAACTGCCCAACTATCTGGAAAATTCTGTGTCCTTGTGATCATCTACCATATCTGGTAGTTTTATATATAAAGAAACTTATACAGTGGTAGTTTTGCATGACTTTTTAATAAAGGCATTTATTGTGAATTATCCTTCCCCATACTCCTTCCTCCTCCCTGTTCTCCCACTCACTATCCCACTTAATCCTTCATACTCATTATTCTCCCTGCCTCCTTTATATCACTCACTACATTTTTATCTCCTCTCCCATGAAGCCATGCCCATGATGACCATTTAATACTTTCCTGAATCTATGGATTTTCCCATTGAAAATCCCACATATCTAAGGATTCAATGCTAGCATCCACTATGAGACAGAACATGTGATGTTTGTCTTTCTGGGTCTAGGTTACCTCAATCAAGATGATTGTTTCTAGTTCTATCCATTTACCTATGAGCTTGATAATTTCATTTTTCTTAACAGTTAAATAATATTGCATTGTGCAAATGTACAATACTTCCATTATTCATATATCAGTTGATGGATAACTATGTTGTTTCAATTTGCTGGCTATATTGAATAGAGAATCAATTAAACATAGGTGAACAAGTATCTCTGTAGTAAAATCTACAGTCTTTTGGGTATATGTCCAAGAATTACAAGTCTGGATCATCTGAACAAAACTCAAATAGCGCAGAGATTAAGAACAACTATTTACAAATGGGACTTCATGAAACTAAAAAGCTTACTTACAGTAAATGGTACCATGTTGTGACCTACAGAATGAGAAAAATGGTATTTACCACCTACGCCTCTGACAGAGGGTTAGACTCCAGACTACAAAAAAAACCTCAAAAATCTAAACATAAAAAAACCCACAAACCAATTTAAATTTAGGTCAGAATGTGAACAGGGAATTCTCACAAGTTAGACTGCAAATGGCTGCAAAATATTTTTTTCAGCATATGTAGTTACCAGGAAAATGCAACTTACAATGCATTTGAAATTTCTTCTTACTGCACTCAGACTAAGTAAGTTCCAAAAAACAAACAATAACAAATGCTGGCAAAGTGGCAGAGAAAGGGAACTTGTATTACTACTGGTAGGAGTATAAACTGGTGCAGTCACTTTGGCAATCAGTGTGGTGGTTTATCTAAAACTAGGTATCAAGCTGCCACATGTTCCAGCCATAGCACTCTTGGACATATGCCCAAAGGACTGTAGATTCTAATACAGACAGCTATCTGCTCATCCATCCTCATTGCAACTCTATTTTCCCTTCAAGAAAGTTGGTTCCAATAACCTTTAAGTACTTTAATTATTTTTCTTACTTTTATCTATGTTGTAGTGTTCATAAGTATGTCATACTCCAAAATTGCATTTTAGTCTTCACTAATCTGAACGACTCTTCAGACAAGCATACTACATTGTTCTTTGCATTGCAGTGTCCATAGGTATTGACATTTAGTGGATAGAAAGGTATTCACTGTATTAAGTTTTGTTCCTTAACTTTTATACTGTATATGATGGGAGTTTGTTGTACTGATTGATAAAGAGTTACTGTTAATGATACAGATATTTTGAAACGTAAGAAGTGAGCTTGGCTTTAATCTTCCTATTTGATTTGACATATTAAACCTAATCATTATGAAATAACACACTATTTTTCATTATTCTAGTCTCAAATTTCTTGGGTAAGTCTATCTTATAAATGTAAGCAATGTCTGTTCAATGACATACATTATCGGAATTCCAAGGCCTTGGAAATTCTTCATATTCATTTCTAATTAAGGACTTGGTTTTCAGCACCAGAAATCCAGCACACAGAATGCTTCAGTTCTTTACTCATTGTGTGAATTTTTTATTCATGTCAGTGTAGTCTTTAGAATTAAGAAATATTCAAATTGTAAAGAAAGAAAACTAGAATCTCTATAAAATATGAATTTGAAGCTAAATATTACTTATTTTACTTAGAACATAATTATTTATTCATACCTATGATAATCTCTCCTTCACTTACATATAAACAGTTAAGTTTATGTTAAGTGAGAACTGATAGAAAATTCCAGTAGAAGTTATTTTCCGTTTGAAATTGGTATGTGTCCAAGAAACAATTTCTGAGACCACACATACAAAGGAAAATATTGAGATGTATATTAGAGACCTTTTTGTTAAAAAGAAGGAAGGAAAGTGGGTGGATGAGCAGTGCAACTCATCAAGGCAAGCGTTCTGCCTTCTATATAAGTGTCTTTTTAGTGGTTGATACAGCTGCCAGGACTCGGCATCCTTGGGGTCCCTGGTGTTTTCTTGGGACTTCTTTGCACTTCTTTACATGCCAACCATGCCATAGCCTCCGATTTTTCCTGGCAGCCACTTTTGTTCTGACAGGGCTATAGGTCAAAGCCAAGAATGAATCTTGCCAAATGCATTCCTTACTTTGGCTAAAAGCAACAAGAACACTACTTCAGTAGCATTGCCAAGGTTGAAAATTCACTCCCAGTTGCCCCATAGTTCATTTTATTAAATAAAAATGACATTCAGCTGAGATCTGGCCTGGCATGCTCTTGAAATAGGAAATGAGTCATAGATCTGTTATTAATTTAAGATGTACTTTTACACTTTACATAGCAAATAAGCGTTTGACACAGAGAAAACCCTTCCTAATCTCAAACCTCAATTTGCGGATCTCTTTCTGTTTGTGCATCATTTCTCATTTCCAATGTAGATAGGGATAGGAAAGCTGCAGAAAAATTAGACTGAGACCTAATTTGAGATTGTAATCTAAGGATGCATACTTTTCTCCATTGTATGCATGAATATCCTGATCTAAATATTAGTTCTTCAATACATGAAGTTATCTTACAAGTCAAGAATACAAATAGAGAAGCTTGCTTCTAGAAAGTACTGTCAATATAAATTAACAACACAACAATATTAATACTGAAACAGTATTGCAAATATCATGTGTCATGTTGAATATCACAGAAATCATAAATAAACATGATATATCTGTGCTGTATTATTTCAAAATCCTAATAAATTAGCAATCACTGTACATTCAACATGTTACATTTAACATAGGTAAATGTGCAATCTTTATCTATTTGGCATAGTGTAATAACTGCTATCCGTATTGATATATATTTGTTTTCACATGATATAATTTGATGGTAATAACTTTAAAAGTGTGCACGTGTGTTGCAGAGGAGAGAGAGAGAGAGAGAGAGAGAGAGAGAGAGAGAGAGAGAGAGAATAGCAAGGATCTATCTGCAGAAAAGAAGGTGAATGCAGAGGATGGAATGGGCTCTGATTCTCTCTAAATCTGCAGCTTTGCTTTCAGTAGTACAGCATGGGACTTACAGTGTCTGATAAATATTAGCTGTCCTTAGGAACATCATCACTAGTATCAGTCTTCTCATCAGCACATGATTCTTGGTTACCTCTGAAAGTGTTTGTGTTACTGTTTTGTCAAATGCACACCACAGAACTGTGTCATTCCATTATAATATATTGATCACTATAATGTGTCAGATGATGAGTTAGCCAGCAGGAAACATGTAGATAAATAAGAAATTATCTTTGTCCTTGAACTCATTTTTTCAGAAAAAAATGGAATATCACACTAACGATAACTAATTAGTAAAGATGATATATATTAGAGAACAAAATTAATATGAAAGCATGTCCTTATTGTTCACATAAAAACACCATTTACTGGGAATCTATATCATAAAAATTTTGATATACTAGTCTACTTTCATTACATATTGTATGAAATAATTCATTCTGTGATGTGGTTTTAGGAGGTTATAGAGTCTCCAAAAAATTTTTAATCACTTTGTCCTGTTTCTTTTCTCCTATATTTAGCTGTGTAATAATAAGCTTTTATATACAAGGCCATGGAAGTTTCCTAAATGTGTTTTCTAATTCATCATCTTTCTTCTTTGCAGGAAAGCTACAACACTTTGCAGCATATAATAATGCAAAATAATGGACACCATTCATGTCAGTGCAAACTTTATGGCTCTGAAAAAATACAGAAACCTTTACATTCTTAAAATATAATTTATTTATATTTTACTTGTTTGACTTAAAACAACACTATTAAAATTTATGAAATTACAGTTGAAATTTCTTTTTTACATATATTTTATTTGAATAGTTTTAATGTATCTTTTGAGAATTTCCAATTTAAGTATTATATTTACAGCAGTTCTATAACTCCCTCAATACCTCCAAGTCCTCTCGTGCCTCTTCCCTTCTCAAATTTCATGACCTATTCTTAATAATTATTATTGTATATATACATATCCATATGCACATGTAATATACATAAATATATGCATACATTGTATATATACTATATATGTATTGCATATATATATAACATATATATATATATATATAACATATATATATAAAAATATATATCCTAGTGACTCCATTTAGTTTTGCTCATATATACATGTGTTTATAGCTAATTGTAATTGGATAGCCTATTAGGGGACACTCCTTAGAGAAAACTGAGTCTTCCTCTCCCAGCAGCCATGGTTTCCTGTAGCTCTTCCTCGAGGAATGTGGCCTTGTGAAATTCCCCCCATCAACATTGGCATGTTACCTCATGTCATTCTGTAGTCTTGTTTCAGCAACCATATCATTGAGGTTTCATGGTTGCAGTATATATGTCACTTTAGAAGACACTCTCCAGGGGCAGATGTCCTGGTCCTTTGACTCTTACAATCTTTCTGACCCCTTTTCTATGATGTTCCCTGAACCATAGAAGAGGATGCAGGGGTGTACTGATCATGTAGCAGTTGGGGTTGGGCATCCCATTGTCACTTATTATCTGCATCTTGACTACTTGCAGGTCTCTGTAATAGTCTCCATCTGCTACAAAAAGAAGCTCCTTTGATGAGGAATGAGAACTAAGCTATTTTTTTTCTTTTTTGATGTGTATGACTGTTTTGTGGGTGTATATATATATATATGAAACATCTGTTTGCCTGGCACCCCATGGGACCAGAGGATACAGTATCCCCTAGAACTGGAGTTTCAGACACTTGTGAGATGTCATGTGAGTAAGGGGAATTGAATCCCGGTTGTCTTCAAGAATAACAAACACTCTTAACAACTGAGCAGTCTCTCCAATCCCAGAAGCTGTCTTCTGTTTCCTTAGTACACCTCTTTTGATAGAATAGAAAATAGTACCTTCACCTAATAACAGTTGGCAGTGGGTGAACCTAGTGGCTTCTCTTAGATTCAAACTTCTCCCTCCATGACTTTGCAGGTTTTGGATTTACATTTTTTCAAGGAAATTCCTCTAAAGATACTGTCTTGAGATAAGGAGAAATCAAGGGGACCAAACTTGAATTTCCCTTCTCATCTGGGGCTTGAATTCTTGTGTCTCTTATCTTGCAGAGCTGAGCTGGAGATGTCCTGACTTCTAGTCTTCAATATGATTTATTAAACCTACATGCCAAAAATCAAAGTACCAATGAAGACTTTATTTACTTTTCTAATATAAGTAGGGGCCCAAAACTAAGATATCAGCACTTTCAAGGCTCCATTTTACCACCAAATAGCACTGAGTATCAGACAAATTCTGAAGTAATGCAATTATTATATACATACCATGATTTTCTTGAATGATAGTATTTTTCCATTCCATACATATGAGGCTGGGAAGAAGAAATAGATAAGTGCAGAAATATCTAGAAGACTGAGCAGTATTGCCACATAAATTGTTCACATAAAATGTACATAATCTCAAAAAGACCCAAAAAAATGTACATAAGAAGCTCTAAGCAAAGGTCTCAAACTAGAATCGTGATTAAAGGAAACTTGACTAACTACAAGCTGTGCTCAAGATGCCATACCAAAAAAGTAGATAACCTAATTTCAACCCCTTCAGAGACTCACCCACCTCCAACTCATTCTGCTGACATCTAGATGAAGGGAGGCTTTCCCTCAAGAGATCTCCCAGGAAAGTAAGGTCCACACAACCCCAATCATAGGCAGAAAAATTCATACAGAGGACTTATTATCTTCTCTTTTTGTTGCCTGCCTTCATGAACTTAACATTTTAAATTTAGACTTAAAATTTCTTAGTTGGACTACACTGTCCACTAACTCACTTCTCTAACACTTCACATAAAGTCACAATTCCCCTGGTTACATCTTTGAGAACCCTTTCCCATTGCAAACAAGCTTGCTGTCTTTCTTTAAAATGTATTATTTATTTTTATTTCGTGTGTATGAATGTTTTGTCTGCATATATGTAAGTGTATCATTTGCTTAAAATGCCTGCAGAGGCCAAAAGGGGATGAGATACCCCATAGAACTGGAGGTATAAACAGTTGTTATCTGCTTGTGGGTGCTGGGTATTAACTTGGGTTCTCTGTAAGAGCAGCCAGTGTTCTTAGTGGCTGAACAACTCTTCAGCCCCACTTGTTTTCTTCTGAATTAATCACAACCTAAAGGTAATCACCTAAACATGTGTAAATTCTTGCTTAGACTTTCCTTCTGAATTCAGTAGTTAATTCTAACTTCCACTTGACCATACTTTCCAGCACACTAACCTGATTCCAAATGAACTCATCAGGAATGAGCTTTCTGTCCTAGACAAACTTTTCTAATTCCAAATTCCTCTGTAAAAGATTCATGTAATTTTCTCCGGTGTCTGTTCTGCTAAGAACTCCAAAAGCATCACTGGTTAATTTTCCCAACCATCACAACCATTAGTAACCAAGTGTTACTTAATATGTTTATTAAATATTTCTTGATTCTTTTGACTGTTTTCCTGTTATTTTTCTCCCAATTTTCAGTCTTTTCATTTTATTTGTTAACAGAAGTTCTTTTAATATGTTTTAATTTTTTTATCATTTTCATGTCTATGTGTGTATGCCTATGTCACTTGTGTGGGGGGCCTGCAGAAGACAGAAAAAAAGCATCTGATTTCCTGGAGCTGGAGGTACAGGGGATTGTGAGCCACAAGCATGGATGCTGTGAGCTCACCATGTCCTCTGAAACAGCAGTAAGTTCTATTAAGCACTGGGCCATTTCTCAATCTGCATCTTTTCAAGGTGTGTGCTATTCTGAACTATTTCATTCTTTAAAAATCTACATGTATGTGCTGAGTGTGGTGGCACATTCCTTTAATATCAGCACTCAGGAGTCAGAGGCAGGTAGATCTCTGTGACATCAGAGCCAGCTTGGTCTATATAGTGAGTTCCAGGCCAGCTGGGGCTACAAGGAGACCCTTTCTCCAAAAGCAAACCAAGAATCCAAATATCTAAGTCTAGCATGTCTGCAACATAGTTTTGAATGCAATTGTAACTTTTTGTTAGTCACTTTTCAAAAGAAAATATTAATTTCAGGTAGCCATTTGAGTTTAGGCTGTTTCATTCTTAGATCATCTACTCTGCCTACTTTTACCTTTCCTCTTTTTCCTGACTTTCTTGATTTATCCTTTTACTGATTGTTACATCTTACTTAATATAAAGTTTAGTTGAATATTACCTTTTCTTCTTTTTCAGATAGCACTCTTTGTAAATGTCACAATGCTACCTGCTGTCACTCTTTTGCTTTTACAGAACAATTTCCTTTGCTGGGTTCTTCATTAATCTGTGTGTTCTACCACCCCAGATGCATGTCTTTTATGTCTTCAAAGCTGTTGTGTAATTTCTCATAAAGGAATACTAATTTAAAAACATTATGATTGTTAGAAACTGACTCATTTAGGAAAATATAAGAAACATATGTCAACAATAATTCTCGTGTACTAACATTTACTTATTTCCCACCTTCTTGTAGAAACCACTCTCATATATTGTCATACACAAAACATTTTTTTGAGTGCAGAGTTGTCAGTACAAAATACCACATGCTCTTCAGAATAATTTTAATATTCTTTATCACCTAGAA
>NW_008358101.1:2814124-2825422 GCF_000622305.1 Nannospalax galili
AATCTCATTCTAAATATTAAAAATTGTCCTGTATCTACATTCCATTGCAAATTAAGATATTAAAGTGTTTTATTTAAACTATTAATACAAATAAAAATTAAAAATTTAAATCAGTGGAAGTCTGAATCAGCCTTCTCCCCAGGATAAAAGTTATGGATCAACTGGCTAAATATGAAAATTAGTGTCAAATGAAAATTTTCAGGATTACATACAAGCCTTTAAAATGTAATGAAATGGTTCATTATAAAGGAATATTTTATGTAAATCACCATTTCTATTCACTTAATCCAAAATTCACAAACAATTTGGAATATTCAGAGTGTTCAGAGTCTTTTAAGAATTATGAACACTAATTACTTCCAAACTGAAGGTTAAATCAAGTTGACTTCATAATCACCCACTTTTAAATATTGGATAGTACACAGTGTTTGAAATATGAATGTAAGGGTTCAAGGTCAAGTTTTGCCACTTAGTAATATTTTCACCTGTGGAGAAGTGTTTAACCTCTCTTAAATTATTCGTGTGAATTAAATTTATGCTTCCTAATGTATACAAGTAAATATAACTATCAGCTATATACAGAAGTTTGAACCATCTGAAAATTTTAGGTGATAATAATGAGCAAATACATTGACTGTATAGAAGCAGAAACTACAATGGAGACATATTTAAAGTGGGGGACATGAAAATTATTGCTGCTAATGGCATGTATTTCATTCTTAAAATTCTGAGTCCAAGTCTTAAACCTTGAAAAATATTTTAGCCTCTCTTTGCCTTTATTTCTGAATGAATTAGGCATGGTAAATGCCTGCATTCTCAGCACTCAAGAGGTTGAGACAGGAGGACTATGAGTTTAAGATCAGCCTTGGCATCTGCTTCACAAGTGATACTCAGAACAAAAAAGTAGGAAGAGGAAGAATATAAGGGAAGGATGGTTTGAACAAGAGTGCAATCAGATACATGTGACATGAAATCAATGGGCTGGCTAATTAGGCTAAGAGAAAAGGGACCAACAGGACAGCAGACAGATCAGAGGAGGGGGGACAATGGGCGAGCAAGATAAGAACAAAGAACAAAGACATCTATGTTGAAAAATCTCATAATAAAACTCACTACTATGTGCATTAACATAAAATATATTTTTAAAAATTAAAAATTGGGATGCAAAAACATACTAGCAGGGACTGGAGAAATGGCTCAGTGGTTATAAGCACTGGCTGCTCTTGCAGAAGACCCAGTTTCAAATTCCAGCACCCACATGGCCGTTAACAACCAACTGTAACTCCAGTTCAGGGGCTCCTAAACCTTCTTCTGTCTCTGTGGGTATTGCAGTGAACAGGTGCACTTACATACATAAAGGCACAACATTCATACACATAAAATAAAAATAAATAAATAAAAAATGAAAATACTAGGCTATTCCCAAATATAAAGAACTTTAAGACACTTATAACTCAGCATTACATCATAAATTATAGAGACAATATTGTTGGTGTTCCCACATCATATTGATTGATCATCTGTGCTATGTAGTGAAGTAATGGAAGCTTTAGATTTATTAATTTTAGAGAGTTCTTCTTCTGAACGATTTCATGCCCATCTCACTTTTTTCCAGACAGTGACACTGATAAGAAATCTGATGACAAATCAATCGTGCTATTCATGAACAATATGTGGGAATGTTTAAGTTGTTATTCATTTTTATAAAGTATTGAGTCAATAACAGATAATATCTGTATTTAACTGTATGGTCACTTGTTTTAGTGACTGACACTATAATTCCACTACCCTGGACTAATAGTTTTAAAAGCTTAATTTTTTTAGGAGAGTTATCCCATTTTAGTGCACATGTATAAAAATTAATGTGGTTTTATTTATTTTGCATGATTTAGAATATACCTTATTTTGTTCTTTTGTGATGATGTATTATATAAATTCAAATAATTTTAACAAATTATTTTTTCAAACAATAACAATAATTCAAACTCCATTATACTACTGATACCCTTAGGATAATATTATTGAACCTGATCATTTTAAAGACAAATTTGCAATTCTGTTTTTGAAGTGGAGAATAAAATTCGTTTCACCCATGTTTCCTTTATGTTATGATGTATTTTTCTTTCAACTAGTTGGCACTATGTATTAAAGAGACCTGATTTTTCTGGGTGGAGTATGGACCAAGCCCCTCAGTACTGTTGGCTTGTTCCTAGAACAGATTCCTGGTGAAACCATGGCTTGATCCATCTCTCAAAGCCACGAAGGCCGTTTGAGACAAAGACCTTCTGTGCTGATCAGTACAGCTCTTCTCTATAAACTCACTCTGGAGCCTTACAAAAATTGACTCAGTTTCCTTTTGCAAGAAAAGGATATCAGGAAGAAAGGGAAACAATTAGTTGATAAAGAAAAGAATGTGATTTGTACTTCAGACCAAGACAGTTTCAAGTAATTTTATATGACCTTTCTTAAACTACTATTTTAGAACACAAAATTAAAAGGAAATAAATATATTTTTAAGTGAATTATCACTATGAAGGGGAAATGTCGTGTTACTATTCCAGCAGCAGTATCTATGGCATTTCTGAATTGTTGCAGTATGTTCTTTTAGTAACTATTCATGTACATTTTTTATTGTATAGAGCAATCATAATCTCTACTCAAATAATGCATGGAAAATTGTCTTGCATGTGATCTCATTTTTAACTATTATTTTAGTCAACTTCAGTTTTCAAATAACAAATTGTAGAATTTCATCCAAGGGTTCTGTACACCTTCATATCCAGCCTATGCTATCATGCTCTAGCTTATCCATGAAGCTAAGATAGAACTATGAAAAGTTTCATCCATTTCTAGATGGACATAGGCAAATGTATATTTTATACTTATGATTAGGTAGGAAAAGATGAAAACCAGTTAGTGAGAAGCAGTTAGTGTGCTTCAAATTTTTTTTTCTGTAATTGATATTTATATATATTATGTTTGTAGAACTCATATCCCAGAAATTCATTATTTTATTCTTTTAAAAAAATTAAACAGGGGCTGGAGAGATGACTTAGTGGTTAAGAGCACTGGATGTTTTTATAGAAGACCCTGGCTCTAATCCTGAAACACAAATGGCAGCTAACAACTCTCTGTAATTCCATTTCCAGGGGATCAAATGCCCTCTTCTGCCCTTCACAGAAATGGGAGGACATGGGTGCATTTACACACATGCAGGCAAACCACTTGTGCACATGAAATAAAAATAAATAAAGTAAAATTCTAAATAATAAATTCTATTGATATCACAGAAAATTTAACAGCTTATTGGGTGGATGTGATTTTTTAATTGGAAATAGAAGAAACTATTCATCATGAAATTATGCTATAAGTTTGATACTACAGACAATGCTAAAACAATGTTAATAGAAACAAATTTTTTTTTAATTTATTTTTAATTTTTATATGTATGAGTGTTGCATTAGTCACTTTTCTGTTGCTGTGATAGAAACACTGACCTAAGCAATTTATAGAAGGAAGTGTTTATTTGAGCTTATGGTTCCAGGGGAATTACAGTCCGTCATGGCAGTGTATTAGTCAGGGTTCTCCAAAGAAACAGAACCGGTAAAACAAATATATATGTGTAGCGAATTATCAGCTTAGCTCACAGGATAGAGTCTGAGTAGTCCAACAATGGATGCACCACACTGGAGAGTCTGAGAATCCATAGTTGCTCAGTCCACAAGACCGGATGTCTCAGTAGTCCCAATCTTGCCCTGAAGGTCTGACGAATTCCAAAAGATCAGCTAGTCTTCAGTCTACAGCAGCAAGACAAAATCATCAGCGAGAGAGAAGGCAAACAGCAAGAAGCCAGGTGTTCCCCTCTGCCTTGACATTTTATATGGGCTGTCATCAGAGGGAAACACCCACATTTAGGGTGTGTCTTCCATCTTCAGATGATCCAAACAAGAAGATATCTCTCATTTCAGTTAATCCCAGATCCAATGAAGTTGACACCTAGGATTAGCCATCAAAAGTCCACCCCTTATCAATTTGACACCCAATAGCATCTCTCTATGTCATGCTTAATTTTCAAATGAAAATAATTTTGAGGTCATAATTTCACCTAACATGACATATCTATCCCATAATAAAATGACTGATGAATTATATATCATTCCTTCAAGGAATGCTTTGTCCTTTAGTGCCATAACCCAATATAATTATATAGGTTCACAACACTTAACCACTTAACAATTATCTCAATTACACATTCAAAAAAGAATAACTCAAGTATCTGCTTAATATATGTACATACATGCACAAACTTATTCTTAAACAAATAGGACAAAAATACACATCAATTACAATCCACGGTTCAGTAACTAGTCACGTGGCCTAAGTTGGTATTTGTAACTACCTTCCTCTACTACCCATTCTGTATTTCTTCCACCATCAGCATGCACTTTTGCAGGTCTTGGCTCTTTCTCTGGAGGAGTGACCCAATACTTCATACCTGAAAGATCTGGGCCATCTGTTGTCCTGTCTGGATTGGGTTATTGCAGTTTCCCATTGACCTTAATCACAGGACATGGGAACATCAAAAGTCACCGTAAGGAACATCCTGCCTTCCAGATATAATTTTCATGATCTCCCTTCTGGAGAACTAGTCCAAATTCTCCCTGGTAGTCTGGGTAAATCACCCTTCCTAATGTTATTCCTCTCTTAGCCTGATGACTTAAGAGCATCAGAAGCCCAAAGTGTCCAGGGGGAAGTCTTAGCTTCCAGTTCAATGGAATGTTTGTTGTCTCTCCTGGAGAAGCACTCCCTCCTCTGGAACCAAAACCTCCAAGCCAGTATAGTGCAAAGTCGAAGGTACGGAAACAAAAATTTTCCTAGTGGGACACTAAGGGTGATAGTGAGTGAAATCATTCCCACTTCCACACCTTGATTCCTCGACCCATGAATCCTGGCTGTAGGAGAAACTCTATCATATATTGGATGCTGATTCAAAGCATACACTGCCTTCTGGAGGACTCTCCCCTAGCCCTCCAGGTTATTGCCACCTAATTGGCATTGTAACTGTGTCTTTAAGAGGCCATTCCCTCGTTCTACCAAGCCAGCTGCTTCAGGATGGTGGGGAACATGATAAGACCAGTGAATTCCATGACCATGGGCTCCCTGTCACACTTCTTTGGCTGTGAAGTGAGTTGTCTGGTCTTAAGCAATGCTTTGCAGAATGCCATGATGGTGAATAAGGTATTCTGTAAGACCCTGAATGGTTATTTTGGCAGAAGCATGTGCAGGAAAGGCAAATCTATAACCAAAATAAGTGTCTATTCCTGTGAGGACAAAACTCTGTCCCCTCCACAATGGACATGGTCCAATGTAGGCAACCTGCCACGAGGTTGTAGACTGGTTACCAAGGGGAACAGTGCCATATCGGGGACTCAGTGTTGGTCTCTGCTTTTGGCAGATCTGGCACTCAGTAGCATCTGTAGCCAGGTCAGCTTTCGTGAGTGGGAGTCCATGCTGTTGAGCCCATGCATAACCTCCATCTCTGACACTATGGCCAGTTTGTTCATGGCCCCATTGAGCAATGACAGTGATAGATGAAAAAAGAGGCTGACAATCCACAGAGCAGCAAATCTTATCTACTTGATTACTGAGCTCATCTGCTGATGCCACTTTTTGATGAGCATTTACATGAGACATAAGTATGTTCACATCCTTTTCCCATTTGGAGAGAGATCTATCCACATATTCTTCCCCAAATGTCTTTCTTACCAATTTTCCAATCATGTTCCTTCCAAGTCCCTGAGCATCCAGCCAAACCATTGGATACAACCCAGGAATCAGTATATAATCAAACTTCTGGCCATTTCTCCTTCCAAGCAAAATGCACAACCATGTGCACTGCCTGAAATTCTGCCCACTGTGAAGACTTTCCTTCCCCAGTGTCCTTCAGGGTTGTTACAGAAATTGGCTGTAATGCTGCAGCTGTCCACATTTGAGTGGTGCCTGCATAGCAGGCAGAACCATCTGTAAACCAAGCCCTAGTCTTCTCTTCCTCAGTCAACCAATCCTAGGGCACACCCCATGAAGGAATAGGTGCATGCTTGAGAACAGGAATCATTGTAACAGGAGTAGGAACCATAAGCATTTGGGCAACTGTTTCATGTAACGTGCTTGTGCCCTTTGGGCCTGCTCAAGCCTGATCACATATATACCACTTCCATTTGATAATGGATTGTTGCTGTGCATGGCCTAATTTATGGCTTGGGGGTCAGATAACACCCAGCTCATGATGGGCAGCTCTGGTCACATGGTGACTTGGTGGTCCATTGTCAAATGTTCACTTTGCACTTAGGCACAATAGCATGCTAAGAGCTTTCTCTCAAAGGGAGAATAATTGTCTGCAGACGAAGGCAAACTCTTACTCCAAAATCCCAATGGCTTCCATTGTGATTCCCTAATGGGGGCCTGCCAGAGACTCCAAACAGCATCTTTATCTGCCACTGATACCTCAAGCACCATCGGGTCTGCTGGATCATATGGCCCAAGGGGCAGAGCAGCTTGGACAGCAGCCTGGACCTGTTGAAGGGCCCTTTCCTGTTCCAGGCCCCACTCAAAGATAGCTGCCTTCTGAGTCACTTGATATATGAGTAACACACCCAGATGAGGAGTGTGCTGCCTCCAGAATCCAAACAGGCCCACCAAGCATTGTGCTTCTTTCGTGGTGGAGGGAGAGGCCAAATGCAACAACTTATTCTTCACCTTAGAAGGAATTGTCTCTGCGTGCTCCACACCACTGAACTCCTAGAAGTTTCACTGAGGTAGAAGGCCCTTGAATTTTGGTTGGATTCCTTTGCCAACCTCTCATGCACAATATGCTTAACCAACAAGTCCAGACTGTCTGCTACCTCCTGCTCACTGGTCCAATCAGCATAACATCATCAATATAGTGGACCAGTGTGATATTTTTTGGAAGAGTCAGGCAATCAAAATCCTTTTGAACCAAGTTATGGCACAATGCCAGAGAATTAATATACCCTTGAGGCAGGACAGTAAAGGTATACTGTTGGCCTTGCCAGCTGAAAGAAAATTGCTTCTGGTGGTCCTCATGAACTGGTATCTAGAAGAAAGCATTTGCCAAATCAATAGCTGCATATCAGGTACCAGGAGATGTATTAATCTGCTCGAGTAAGGAAACCACATCTAGTACAGCAATTGCAATTGGAGTCACTACTTGATTAAGTTTTCGATAATCAACTGTCATTCTCCATGACCCATCTATCATCTGACAGGCCAAAAAGGAGAGTTAAAGGGAGATGTGGTAGGAATCACCACCCCTGCGTCTTTCAAATCCTTGATGGTAGCACTAATTTCTGCAATCCCTCTAGGGATGCGATACTGTTTTTGGTTCACTATTTTCCTGGGCAGAGGCAATTCCAGTGATTTCCATTTGGCCTTTCCAACCATAATAGCCCTCACTCCACAGGTCAGGGAACCAATATGGGGATTCTGCCAATTCCTAAGTATATCTATCCCAATTATACATTCTAGGGAAATAACCACAGGATGAGTTCAGGGACACGCTGGACCCACTGTCAGTCGGACTTCAGCCAAAACTCCATATATCACCTGACCTCCATAAGCCCCTACTTTAATTGGAGGGCCACAATGCTTTTTAGGGTCTACTGGAATCAGTGTCAACTCAGAACCAGTATTCAATAGGCTCCAGAAAGTCTGATTATTTCCTTTTCCCCAATGTACAGTTACTCTAGTAAAAGGCTGCAGATCCCTCTGGGGAAGGATGGGTGAGAGGCAAACAGCATAACACTTTGTTACTGTAACAAGGTCCTTCCTCAAAGGTACCCGGCCTTCCCTTAATTCAAGGGGTTCTGGTATGTAAACTGTCTCAAGTCTGGAAATTGGTTTACTGAGTGAGATTCTCTATTGCTATGATCTAATACTGACTTCCTGTTTTTCATCCTAGAGCTTTTCTGATTATACAGATCAAATAAAAACTTAGTAGGCTTCTGATGTATGTGGTCCCTGGAAACACTATGATGGATTAGCCAGTATCACAGGTCCATTGGAGTCATGCCATTGTAGGTATTGTTTTGCCTTTGCCACCCATTACTAGAAGTACATTCACCTTGTCTTTGGTAATTCAATACTGCCACCTGACCCCTACTCTGATGTCCTGTTACACCTGTTATATTTACACTTAATTTATGCAATTGATCAGCAGCATCTCCAACTGTAAGATTCGGCATAAGGAAAAGAGCAAAAACAAAGCTCTTCAAACGTTCTGGTGTCTCTCTCAGTACTTTCCTTGTAAAATCAGTAAAATGCATGTCCTCTGGTACCCCTATTGTGTAGGATTTGGTGTTGCTCTGTGAATCCACTTCAGCATGAGACTTACAATCCTTTCATCAACACTAAGCCAAGGAATATTAGGTATCTCCAGGTCTCTGTCAGTAGACCATCTTTGGATAAATACCTCAGCCAACCAATCAAATAAACCTTTAACACCTTTTTTAACTACACAAGCTTCCATATTAAACCTAGAATCTCCAGTCAGGGGGCCCATGTCAATAAACTCAGCCTGATCCAATTTTATATTCCTTCCACCATTATCCCATTCCCTTAAAATCCATTCCCAGACATATTCATTAGACTTCTGCTTGAATGAATTAGCAAATTCACTAAATTCTTTAGTGGTTTAGTGCACTTCCTCATGGACCACACTTTCTATCTCTCCTCTAGGGGCCTGCTTGGCTTTGAGTCTGGTTATAGGTCTAGAGGCAACAACAGCTGGGCCCTGAGGGACATCAGGTCTGTCTTACTGAATGGGATTAGCTTCCTCAATGGGATTAGTTGCCTCAGGCAAGGGTCAGAGAGTAGGTCTGCTAAAGGTGGGGAGATTAATTCATCAGGTGAATCAAATTCCTCAGAGTCTGAGGATTCTAAATCCTCAGCCTCCTGAGGGTTCTCCTACACATCTCCATCCCATGTGTCAGGATTCCAATCTTTTCTTACCAATCCCTTCACCTTTACTACTGACACCCTTTGAGGCTGAGGACTAAATTTGCATTGTGGTCACCCAAAGGTATAATAACAGCTCCAGCTTGATTTTCTGCAGATTTAGCTCTCTGGTTGCTGGAGAGAAGATTGTCTTCCGGGGCACACTAGGAAACTTTTAAACTGTTGATTCGAATCTGGAGTTTGTCAATTTTATCATTAAGCTCATTGTTTATCTTCATCACTTTATCCAGAGGTGCTAGAAGTAACCACCCAGCACCATTATTTTTCTTATTTTTCCATAAATTGTCAAATGTTTTATGTATAGAGTCACTAAATTTCTTGCTCTTCACAAGAGGTGAGTTAGGAGATTCTAATGTGTCTATCTCCATTGTTTCAAATAGTCTACACCATGGTTTTTCAGTGCTCTCCATGCTATCTGAAGACTGAATTGGAGAGCCTGCTCTGAATACCACCAAGCCCATTAAAGAAATTCATCCTTTCAATTCTGTTTCTCTAGAACCACTCCTGGTACCACAGTCTGTATTAGTCAGGGTTCTCCAAAGAAACAGAACCAGTAGAATGAATATTCATGTATAGAGAATTATCAGCTTAGCTCACAGGATAGCGCCCGAGTAGTCCAACAATGGCTGCACCACACTGGGGAGGATGAGAATCCTTAGTCACTCAGTCCACAAGGGTGGATGTCTCAGTAGTCCCAATCTGGTGCTGAAGGTCTGACAAATTCGAAAAGATCAGCTAGCCTTCAATCTAAAGCATCAAGAGAGAAAGCAAACAGCAAGAAGCCAGGTATTCTCCTCTGCCTTGGCCTTTTATATGGGCTGTCATCAGAAGGTAACACCCACATTTAGGGTGGTCTTCCAGTTTCAGATGATCCAATCAAGAAGAGCTCCCTCACTTCAGTTAATCCCAGATCCAGTCAAGTTGAAACCCAGGATTAGCCATCACAAGTGTTTTGCTTGCACATAGGTAAATGTACCACAAGTGCATGAATTCAGTGACCAGAAGAGTGCATATGATCCCCTGGAAGTGGAGTTTTAAAACTATTTTACCCTCCACGTGGGTTCTAGGAACTGAACCTGGATCCTTGGTAGGAGCAGCAAGTGCTCTTAACCAATGAGCCATTTCAACAAACCCAAGAAAAAAAATATAAATTTAAAAAATCTAAGTAAATTTTCAGCATCTGTTTTTAAACATCAATTAACATTTGATGCTCTTGTGAAGATTTTCTTTGAAGTAAAAATAATAGGATATTTTCATTTTGCTTTTTAGAAAACTAAGCCTGAGCATAGTTAACCAATTATACACTGTTACATTAACTTAAGGAGAAAAGAGAGGTAGTCAGAATCTAGCTTATATTTTCAACTTATCATAATAATTTATTAAAATTATCTCAATTAATTGAAATTAATAACCAAAAAGTTTAACATATTTCATGCATTCTTAAAATAGTACATGCAATGAAAGATTATGTTCAAATTACTCTTAGGAGATAGAGCAGTGTATATGCCATTTCCTTTTAGACTGGCCATAAAGGCAAATCCTTTTATTTATTGTTTAATAAGATTAATTTTCATTGAATTTTGTGATTTTTATACAGTACATTTTGATTGTATTTACATCCCCTCCCATATCTGCACCTTCCCCACTGCCCCTGTCCTATTTAATGTACTCTCTCATACATCTAGTACAGCTTCTAGAGTGTGATTTGTGTTCCAAAATATCTTTCTGTGTTGGTTCATCCACTGGGCCCACCAAGAGTTCCAACCTAATAAAACTGTTCTCTTCTTCTCAGTAGTCAGCAATTGCCAATAGTTCCTTAGGTTGAGTTTGGATTTCTTACCCACTTCTCCATGTCTAGGTGGGATTTTTGTCTGGTTTGAACTTGCATAGGACTTGTACATGCTGTCACCATTGCTGAGACTTCATACGAGCACCTGGCCAGGACGACTCTGTTTCCCTGTGGTCATCCACCTACTCTGGCAAAGCTTTTGAAAAACATTGCTTTGGAGAATGAACTGCAATAAGGCAATTCATGAAATTAAGGTTTATGTACCAAAAAATTAGTGTTTTATTAAGATTTTAATTTTTTAACTTTTACAATGTGAAAATATTGCTATAATTTTATGGTGAAGTATTTCATATAATTTTCAATAAAAATGAAAGTAAACAAGTACAATGTATTTGAATTTGCTGCTAAATGAGAATTTTCTTACTTCTGTAACTATATTTTATACAAATTTTACAACCCACCAATGAGACTGTCCT
>NW_008358101.1:2825471-2829362 GCF_000622305.1 Nannospalax galili
CCTTAGCCTCGTAATCAATGTACTACTGAAAACTGCTCTGGTATTAACTATTTCAGATTTCATATGTATTTGGTTTTCTATGAATGACTTTCTGTACTTAGCATAATAACCTTAATCTCATCTGTGCTGTTGCAAATAATATGGCCCCATTATTTTTATAGGTGAATAGTTTTCCATTATATATATATATGGAAATTTTCTATATATTATATATATGGCACAGATATATTGGCATTTACATTATTAATTTTCACGATTATTGTGATATAGTAATAAATATGGAAAGTTTGATTAATACAGATTTATAAGGTAATAGAACTACTCTTTAATTTTTGCTTTTGTTTCAAAATGACTTTGAATAAGTAAAAATTATTTGTGGTTCCATAAAAATTTTATGACTCATTTTTTAGGTATATGAAGATTATTTTTATACTTTTTGACATAGTGGCACTAAATCTATAGATTGATTTTGGAAGGAGAGTAATTTAAGTAAAATACCAATCTTCCAATTCATCTATGAACATCTTATTGCTTCCATTTATTTTGTTTTGATGCTCACTGATGTTCTTCATCAACATTCTTTTGTGTCCATGTACTAATATTTTATGCCTAAACTTTGAGGAAATATAAATATGACAACTATATCATAAGATTTTGCTGTAGTCTGGAGCCTATGAGAGAAATGGGGCTCCGGATTTCCTAGAGCAAAGCTGTTGTCATATAAATGCTTACTGCTCTTCTAGACTCCTATTTTCCTAGACATGTTTTGTTCTATCTGGATTTTGTTACCTTTTTATCTAATTGCACACTTTAGAGTGTTGAGAGGTATGGATTCTTCAGCAAACACCTTGAAATATGAAGGCAAATACTAATAAAATATGACTCACTTGTCACACAAAACTTTCATTGATGAAATATTACTGCATAGTTCATCAAGAAATTAATGCTCAAATACATGAAAAATGGATAACATCATGACATCACTCTCGGGACTGATTTTCATGGGGGCCATGTGAATTGGATCTCTGCCGGTTCTAGGAATTCCTAAAAACTGTTGATGCTGTTTAGGATGATATCATCATTTTCTTTGGGAAGTGGCTAACTCAAGGCAAGATGTTGAAAAGATTTTTTTAAAGATTTTATTATTTATGATGTTTTTGAATGTTTTATGGTACCAAAACCAATTTTTTTGCTAGAACTTGATGATGAAAAATGGCTTCTAGATTTAGCATCTGTAGTATATTTAGCCATTCAATTAAATGAGTTAAACAACTTCAAGATGGAAAAGAACTTGCTAATACAATGTTTCATATCATACAAATGAGATTGAAATTATGGAAAACTCTAATTACACAACTTTATGCATTTCGAGATGTTGGCTAAACATATTCCATTGAATAGTAAAAATTATGTAGACTAGCTTTTGGTTTTGCAAAAGGTATGACAACAGATTTCAAGATTTCAGGAAAATAATCAGTATTTTGATATATTTATCACTCCATTTTCAATAGATGTAATTATATGACCTGCCAGTTTTCAAATGGAATGCATAGAGTTGTGACCTGATGTTCAACACAAAGAAAAACTTGATCACAACACTTTACCACATTTTTATAAGTCCTGTCCTACCAGAGACAAATATCGCTCTCTTTACTATCATCCCTTATTCATGCCATTGTTTTCTAGAACCATCTATGTTTGTGAAACTATTTTCAAGAATGACACTAATAATAAAATTGAAAACAAAATTCACAATTTCTGATGAGAACTACTGAAAAGTGCAGCTGCATTCAGAGAGTACCGATGCAATTTTATCAGACAAAATGTCAAATATCCCACTAAGTTTTATGTTGCTTTTGCTGTTTATTCATTTTTTATTAATTTCACAAGTCCTCTCCTTTAAAGTTGCTGGGTCACCATTGGTTACGATGCCAGACATGTTGACAATGGGCAAAGAAAACCACTTCTACATATGCTTCATATAAAATCTCTTGATTTTAGTTATGTTTTTCAATGGTGCTAAAGAAGTTACTCTTCAGTGATGTCATATGTGTGATCAATTCCTCTACAACAATGGCAATCTGAAGGGTATCTGCAGCATCAGCACTGCTGAAGATCATCACAGTATGAAATTTAAAATGAGTATCTCTGCCCCCCAACCTCTTTTATACAGGCCTACTAATTTCTTCAGTTTGTCAATTATAGTATGGTGTAGCAAGCTAATTTTAATATTAGAAATAGCCTCCTCATCTCATTTCCAGGGCATATTATATCTGCTACAATCTCCGTATATTGCTTAGTAAACTCATATCAGTAAATGACTTTTTTTTTTTTTTTTGAGACAAGGGTCTCCCTGTAGCCCCAGCTGTCCTGGAACTCACTATGTGGAATAGCTCACAGAGATCTGCCTGCCTCTGTCTCATGAATACTTGGATTAAAGGAGTGTGCAAGCATGCCAGGCCAAGTAAATGACTTTCTAAAAAGTGTACTGTCTTAAAACCCGCTTTTACAGTAGACTTTCACTGAAATGTAACTTTGCAAAAGTTTTGGGAAGAAAGACTTTTCAGTTCTGATTATTTGTCCTGAGGATACAATCCTTAATTAGAATGAATTTTGCATCATATTTTACATATAACAGCTTTTGAAATTACAGTTTTTCAAACTTGCATTAATTACTCACAAATTAAGCAGAGTGTGTTACTATTTGTCTCAACAAAAAAGTGGTCATCTGGTTACTTTTCATTTAACAATCTTCCTTTATTTGTATTTTTTATTTTGTGAGGTTCTTTATCTTTTAGGATGTTGTAGAGTCCATGTGGGGATTAAAAATATCGTGAGAAATGAAAAGGAACTCACCAGATATTATATCTGGTTCCATGTTCCTTAGCTATTCTTGTTGTGTATATACAATCACATGTGTGTGGGTATGTGTGTGTGCAGGTGCATGTAGAGATACTTCCATATGCATGTGGAGGGTGGATATTAGCATCAGGTTTCTCAATTGCTCTTTTACATTTATACTAATCACATTTATAATTTGTCAGTTTCATATATGTTCATAATGCTTTCTGATTACTCTTACTCTCTTCCTTTTATCTCCTTCTTACCTCTTCAACTTTTTCCACTTCCTACAAGTCTTTTAACCCAAATTCAAGTCCTTTTGCTTTGTTATCTAGGGTTATCCTCATGTCCGTGAGTGTGGAACTATCCATTGGATCCTAATGGCCTCACCAGAGGGTACAAAACTGATAGCAATAGCTTCCACTCTCACGACATCCATCAATATTTCCCCCAGTAAGTGATAGGTACCTAAGACTGTCTCCTCACCCATGACCGACTGTTAACATCCAAGTCCTGTCAAGGCAAAATCAAGGCAATCTCAGCTGCTGTAAGTTCATAATTAGAAGGGCTGTGCCATGCCCTGAAGACTGTGTGTCTCACAGCCCATTTCTCTATCATCTGGGTCTTAGTCTTTCTGCTGTCTCTTATTTGATGGCTAGTCAATTTTCAATAGATATATAAATGTCATATGTAAGGCTGAGAAATCAACAGTCATTTAATCTCAGTTTATATTTTCATACAGTGTCTTTCACTGGACATGCATCTCCTGGATTCTGTTAGGCTGACTGGCCAGCAAATCTTGGAATTTAACCATGACTTTTCAGTGCTGGGACTTCCGGTACACACGGCTGAGCCAGACGTTTTTTATGGGTGCTGGGGAACCCAACTCTGATCCTCAAAATAGTAATCAGTTAATCTGCTGAGTCATCTGCTGAACTCAGCATTCCCATTTTATATAGTACTTATAATATTCAAAGTTCTAATTGTACTTATTGTAAAGAATTTTAAAATGCACATTGATTCAGTCTTTCCAGAAGCAACTGTGTTTTT
>NW_008358101.1:2829447-2852452 GCF_000622305.1 Nannospalax galili
TAATTATATTGTTTTAATTTCATTATTAACATAACATTTCCATAAGCAAGAGACACCATTGTTTGCTCTTTTTTATGCTTAATTTGCATAGCTTTTAATCTTTTTTAAACTTTGTTTGGTTTTAATTTTTATGTTTAGAAGTATTCCCTCTTAAATTTAATTTATTTTCATTTTTATGTTAGTGACTGTTTTGCCTGCATGTATGTCAGTATACCACATGTGCACAATACGCCTTTTGGAGGGCCAAAGTAAGTGACTTATCAATTGGAATTGGAGTTACATAGTGATGTTAGCTGGTATGTGGGTACTGGGAACCAAACTCTGGTCCTGTGGCATAGAATCCAGTACACTTAGCCACTGAGACATCTCTCCAAGGCTCTAACTATGTTTCTTGAATAAATGTCTGGTCTCTAAATTTCTCTGAATAATCTGATGAACATCGTTGATTGGGAGCACTTACCAGTAGATAGGGCTTATTAACATAAGACATTATTTGCATAAGGTTGTCTTAGTTTAGTTTTTCTATTGCTGTGATAAAACACTGACCAAAACCAACTTGAGGAGGAAAGGATTTATTTCACCTTACAGGAAACAGCTCATCACAGAGGGAAGCCACAGCTGAAACCTGGAGCCAGGAACTGAATGAAAGACCAAGGAGGAGTGCTTCTCACTGCCTTGCTACACTAGTGTGTGCTCAGCCTGCATTCCTATACAACCCAGGGCCACCTGCCCAGGAGGATAGCACCTTACAAGGGATGGGACTTCCTAAATCACTTCACAGTAAAGAAAATGTCTGACAGACATGACCACAGGCCAGTCTGATGGAGAAAATTCCCCAGTTGAGGTTTTCTCTCCCCATATGTGTCAAGTTGACACCTGAACACAAGGTGTAAGTATTTAGTTTTAAAATTGAAATTTCAGATTTATAGAGAAAAACAATTATAATATTTGTATGCAGTAACCTATAATAGCTTCAACTGATAAATCAGTAAGATCTCTATTATCTATTTATCTATCTATCATCTATCATCTATCTATCATCTATCTATCATGTATCTATCATCTATCTATCTATCTGTCACCTATCATCTGTATCTATCTACCTATCATCTATATCATCTATCTATCTATCTATCTATCATCTATCTATCTATCCATATCTATGTATCTAACATCTATCTATCTATCTATCTATCTATCTATCTATCTATCATCATCTATTAGCCTATCTATCTGTCTCTGTGTTTTTATGTACACACACACACATATGACATTATATATAACACTGAGAGATAGTATTTCTGTCATATATATTATACTTAAATAAAACACTAATACACATACAATGTTAGTATATGTGTGTATAATATACATTCCTGTATTTATTTTTTTTCATAACTCTTTCAAACACTCAGAGCTGGCTGTCCCTAGATTTCCTAAAATGGAAAACTTTTAGTTTTGAATGCAATTTCATTCCTATGACACTGCTTCTGAGTGCTGAAGTATATTTAACAAGTGAAGTTATTTGTATTTATGCTATGAAACATAATAGTTATATATGCACTATGAAATGATTATCATAATCAAATAAAATACCATGTCTATTTCCTTACACAATTATCCCTGTTTATGTATGGTGAAACATTTAAGGTTAAGTCTCTTAGCAATTTCTGAGTATATAGTTGAACATCATTAACCACAGTCACAAGGCTCTATATAGATCTTCAGAATTATCAAATATAGATAACTCTAACTTTTGTGTGATTCAGTCTATCAGAATGCACTAAGGTAATAAGACAATGTCCCCCAGAGGTCCTTGGAAATAATTTCTGGACTGTTTGATTACACGTGATGAAATTTACTTTAACTGTTTGTAATTTTATTCTGTTGTGGGTTCCTTTTAGGAAACTTACTGTAGCTTCATTATCATGAATAGAATGGTTAAATCCATGAGTTAAATTTGAAAAATTTAGCTAAGTATCATTTTTTTAAAAAATGATTTATTTTTATTTTTATTTTACGTGTATGAGTGTTATGTCTGTGTGTTTGTAAGTCAATGTGTGTTGTGATGCAATGCCCGCAGAGGGCAGAGGTAGGCGTTGGATCCCATGGAACTGGATCGGTTCCTGGATTCAAACCCAGGTCCTCTGCAACAACGGCCAGTGCGCTTATCCACTGAACGATCTCCAGCCTCGAAAAATCCATTGTTTATGTTTTAAATCGGAGCTTTCCATATTTAGAAGAGTGAATTATTACTTATTTGTATTTTCATTTTGTTTCTTTAAAATGATTTTTCATAAATTTTAAGAGTTTATTAGTTGACATAAGATGGTCCTGGGATGTTGTATACACATGATATATTGAAGTATTTAAGTATTTGTCAGATTAAATGAGTTTGTGTAGTAAAGAGATGCCTATAAATGCGTGTTTGCAAAGTAAACTTGGATGTTCAGACTAAGTATTATGGTTTCAATGTGACTTGTCCATAGGTTCATTTATTTGCAAATATGGTCCACACTTCTTGAAACCAGTTTTTTTTTTTTCCACATCACTTTGACAGAACAACCTAAGGAAGCAAGGTTTCATGAAATCTTTAGGAGGTGGGGTACACTTGGAAGAAATGGGTCACTGTGAGTGGGCTAAGGGTTCCAACCTAAGCTCGCTCTCTGTCTCTCTCTCTCTCTCTCTCTCTCTCTCTCTCTCTCTCTCTCTCTCCTTTCTGGACTACAAAAATACTGGTCATGATGGATTGCAACCTCTCAAACAATGAGTCTGAAAAAGCCCTTCCTACCTTAGGTTGTTCTGTGAGCTGTTCTGTCCCTGTGATGTGTAATAAAAAATAGTTCCAAGAAGTGTGGTCATTTTTGTGATAAACCTTAGCATGTGGAATTACTCTGTGGTGTGAATATGAAAGTGTGTTTTGCTGCAGACATAGAGCCCTAGAATTCTATATGCAAAGTGTAACAGATGATTCCTGTAAGAGTATAGAAGACCCAAATACCAGCAAAAACACAGAGTAAGGATGAGCTCACAGGATTTCAGATGGAATGAATGACTCTGTGAACAACTGAGCTAGAGGCCATTCATGTTATACTTTGGCAAATTATATTTCTATGCTCTCCCTATAACCTGAAAATTGAGAAAGACTGAACTCAAATATTATTGACTAATTTATTTGGTATGAGAAACTTCAAAACAGCATAGTATCTCCAGATGTGCCCAACCATTTCGCATTACAAAATGACTTATATTCACAGTGTTCATGAACAGGAATTTCCCATTGAATGATCAAAAAGAATTTCAAAAATCTCATATTTTAGATAAGTTTAGGATTAGGCTGAGTTCAAAACTATGCACATCTGTATGTAGCCACATGCATCCCACAGGTAGCAGGTAGGGTTACTTGACAGGTATTTGAGTGGTTATTGCTCAGTGCTTTTGAACATGTATACAGTGTGATAGAGTAAAAAGGAGAGAAATATCTAGTGAAAAGTCTGAACTCCAGAGAGGAAGAGAACAAATATGGCAATTGCTGCAGATCAGGTAAACAGAGTGACTATGAATAGAAACTGTAATTGTTAAACAGTGGAATTTGGATGAAGCACACACTGTGCAATTGGACAATTGAAATTATGCCTTGAAAGCAGGAAACTACCGCTTAATAGCACCAATGCAAAATTGAAAATGCATTTGGAAAACACTCATTTGAGAGAATGTTTTCATTCTTCACAGTGTCTAAACAGACAGTGACTCTGTGGGTATTCTTGCTTGAAAACGGACATATAGGGAAATGCTGTTCTTGTTTCAGCTACTCAGGCACTTAGTTGCTAAGTCATGATCCAAAGGAGTCTAGCTAGGCTACATCTTGAGCTTGTATAAGAATTTGAGGTACTCATTCATGAAGTACTTATGAAGTATTCATGAAGAAACTCAAAACACAAGAGATAGCTGGTCAAGGCAACTTGCATCAAGGTTACAGAGAGCTGCTGAAGTCAAGTAATCTATACCATTCAAATCCCCTGCTTAAAATTCCATAGTGAGATGTGTGTGACATCCTACAGATGAAGTCTAAAAGTAGCAATATATGCAGAGGAAGGTTGTTGACACTAAATGGTGACTGTGGAAGGGAAGCGATACATGGCTGGAGCCAGGAATGAGGTAGGAGTATGACCTGAATGTTCCTGTGACCTTCTGATGACGTGAGGCTGTCAGGAATTTATGGTTGGATCTGGAATTTTGAACACAGTCATGAATGGGGGCGGGGCATTCACTCTTCTATAAGTAAAACCCACACCGCAAGCTCAGTTAGCAAGTCCAATAAACTCATTAAGAGTGCTGATACAGGAAAAGAGACAAACAACCAAAGTAAAGTGGAGTGAGGGAAGAGTGTGGGCCAAGGAAATATTAACCTGGTGGGCCGTTCGCATGGGCTTGGCTTGGGTGGCTGCCGTAGCATGGTTAATTCAGTGGACAGTGAGATGCATAAGTAGGGTGAGGCCTTCTAAGCAGTTGAGGTCAATGGGAGAAATCCTGGGGTGGCAGCCATCTTGTAGATGGTACAGGGTGGCATGCCTGCTTGACTGGTGGGGGCCACCACAGGTGAATATGGAGATGCCTTGAAAACTGCAGAAGGTCTGGAACAGATTCTGGAAGTCTGGGAGAAGTACACCAGGGCCATAAATGTCAACAAGCAGCTTCAGAGGCTACCTAGTGGCTTCTATTGGTAATACGGCCCAAGCAGAGACCTTAGCCCAGTTCACTGGCCTAGACAGGAATGTTTTTAGATCAGACTTAAGAAAGAAACTGATTCAGCTAGGTCCACGAGACTGGTGTGGAACTTTTGTGGCAGTGCTAAGGCCCATGGTCAGGTATGACCTGTATGAGGCTAGCAAGGCTCTGGCAGATTTAAATGATTTAGACCAAGATGTAAACAGGGTTCAAAAGGAGCTAAAGCAAATAGACACAAGGGAAAAAGGCCAGAACTCTGCAAAGGGGCCCCTCCTTGACTCCCCAGAACAAATCTGGATGGATCTTCACAGAGCAGGAGTTACTAGGTAGTGACAAAATTTATGGGCAATCAAACACTGTGCTGATGAGCCTATGGAGAGCTTTAAGACATGACCAGCAATTCACCACAGAATTAAGAAAATCGGGGAACCAGGAGGTGTGGGTAACTCCAACTGTGCCCCCTGCTCCAGAGGAAGGCAACCTCACTGGATGGGACAACCCCAGCCAACTGCCTTGAAGAGGTGTCCAAAGTTGACTACAGGTGAGGGCCATACTAGGTGACTGGAGGCCACATGTCTAATTGAGGATTTATTGGTCCCCCACTAATATACAAAACCCATGGGCCCTAGTGGATACTGGAGCAGAGTGTACATTAATTCTTGGCAATCCCCAAAAACATCAGGGCCAGTGGATAGCAGTGGACAGGTATGGGGATAAAACCATACGAGCAAAGCAGACTATACTCATTCTGGGAGTGGAAAATTATGCCCCCCACCCCCCGGAGTACAAGTTGTGCATCTCTCCCCTGTGAGAGAACATTTTAGGGGTGGATGCACAACTGGGTCACACCTTACATACTACTGTGGGAGAATTTCAGATAGTGTAAACAGTAAAGGTGATTACTGGGGAGTGGGCAAGATAGGAGCCAGTCAAATTGCCCACCCCACAGAGGGTGGTGAATACCAAAGAGTACCTGCTGCCTTGGAGTCAAGAAGAAATTATAGAAACCATCCAGGAAGTAGAGTGGGTAAAGATTAGCCACCCAGCCCAGAGCCTTTTCAATAACCCCATTTTGCCTATCAGGAAACCAGATGACTCCTAGACAATGACTGTAGATTACCAGGAGTTAAATAAGGTGCTGCCTCCCATTCATGCAGTGGTGCCCATTATTTCACTTCTACCTAATCAACTAGTGTAGAAAATGGGGTCCTTCCACACTGCAGTATGTCTTGGAAAGCAACTTTTAGTATTCCCCTAGCTGCTGAATCCCAACATCAATTTGCATTCATGTGGAATGGACAACAATGGATTTTCAGAGTACTTTGCCAAGGTTACCTCCACAGCTCCATGGTTTGTCACGAGATGGTGACCCAGGACTTAACCCTGTTACCCTGCCCTCCTTCTGTAAGGATGTTATACTACATAGATGACATAATGCTAACTTCTGAGTGTCTTACAGTTTTGGAAGCTCATTTGGGGAACATGCAAGTGCACCTGAAGGGGCAATGATGGGAAATCAACCCACAGAAGGTACAAGGGCCCAGTTCAGCCACAAAATTCTTAGGAGTTTTATGGTCAGATGATACCCAGTGTGGCGGTTGAGAAAATCTTACAACAATGGGTACCAATAAATGCTAAGCAGCTACAAGTATTTGGGGACTTCTAGGGTATTGTCAAAATTTTATACCTCACCTTCCTCAAGTCACCTGTCTCCTGTATAATCTAATAAAGAGAGGTGCTACATGGGTTTGGGATGTAAAGCCCAAGAAGCTTTAAAGCAAGCCAAGGTACTGGTTGGGAAAGCTGAGCAGCCATGTGCCCCAATACCTCAGTGTATTGGAAGTTACCAGGAGCCCTGAAAGTTATGGGTGGGGTTTATAGCAACAACAACCTGAACAGATGGTCCAAATTGGTTTCTGGTCCCAATCATGGAAAGGGGCAGAGTCCTGGCACACAGCTCTAGAACGGCAACTGCTGGCTGTGTGCAAAGCATTGCAACAGGTGGATTCCATTATGCCCCTCTACCCCCTTACTGTAAAAACCACATATCCCATAAAAGGATGGGTGGAAGGCCTGTTAGCCAAGCCACCGTCAAGAATGGCAAATAACCAAATGCTGCAAAATTGGCATGCATATTTGCAACAGTGAAGGGTGGTGTCAGGAAGCCTGATCACCAATGCCATGCAGGCAGTACTAGGATCAGTGTCATTTCAAGGCACAGAGCCTCTCCCTCCACCTGCTATATTTGACCAACCAGCAAGAACTGACAGAGTGCTAGAAGAGACTTCCCCAATTCCAGCTGATGCCTGGTATACCACTGGCACTATCTGGGGGTGCCAGACAAGAAGTCTGCTACAAGAATAGCAGTGGCAATGACACTATATGGTTAGAGAGAGGAGAAGGGGAAAGATGAACATTGACACTATATGGTTAGAGAGAGGAGAAGGGGAAAGCAGTCAATGGGCTGAATTAAGAGTTGTATGGAAAGAAATAATGAGGGAGCTTTGGCCAGTAATAATTTGTACTGACAGTTGGGCTGTGTTCAAAGGCTTAACCTTATGGATGGCCCAGAGGGAGAAAAAAACTGGCAGGTGATGGGAAGGCCACTATGGTGACAACAAATGTGGAAGGACATATATAGTAAATTGCAGGAAGAGCTAGTGCCCCTGGTAGTTTACCATGTGACCATCCACGACCTGGTGAGTCCTCTGGGGAATCAGGAAGCTGATGCCCTCATCGAGGTAAGGGCTATCTGCCCTCAGGTTCCCCTAGAAGCAGCTCACTAGATTCACATCAAGTGGGGCCACAGGGAAGCAGATGTGGAATGGAGACTAGCCAAAGCCACTGGCACTCTGATAAAATACTCGACATTCAAAAGGCTGTCCAGGCCTGTGAAGTGTGTTCCTAGTTACAACCTCAGAGCATGGATGCCATGATGGGACATGTGCACAAGTCAGCTTCCCCTGTGAGAGGCTGGCAAGTAGAATGTATAGGGCCCCTGCCAGGTAGTGAGGGGTATAATGATGCTCTCAGTTGTGTGTAACACTGCTACAGTCCTTACACAGGCCTTTCCTTCAAGAGAGCAAAAGGCAAGGCTACTATTAAGGGGCTTACTGAAATCAGTGTCATGTATGGGTGCCCGAGGTGAACTGATAATGAGAGAGGCACTCATTTCACAAGTACAGATGTGCAAGCTTGGGCTGAGAATAACCAGGTTCAATGATATTTCCACCTTCCATACAATCCTACAGGAGCAGGGTTAGTTGAAAGAAAAAACTGGGTGCTAAAGGAACAGTTAAAAGTTTAAACGCAGAAGGAACTCTACAGGGGTGGAAAAAGGCCCTTCCAGAAGCCATACTGTTGCTAAATGAGAATCCCAGTACCAGGAGTGGGTTTCCTCCCTATGAGCAGTTGGCCAAAGGGGCCCCAGAAGTGGATGGTAAGACCCTATTGCTGAAGACACCACATGATGTGAGATGATGTGTGTGGGGGAGAAGGAGAAATCAAACTTGAACTAAGCTGGAAACTCCCTGCCACTGATTGGGTGGGTTTCATAGTGCCAGAAAGTGCTATGCAGATGGCTGGGGGAGAATTGTTCCCTATTATCCTATTCAATGAGAAACACTGTGGTTTGCTGCCCTATCAACATGCGAAGCAAGATGTTTCTGCTGGTGCAATAGTGGCTCATCTGGTACAACCAGCAAATTTTCAATTGGGCCTAATGCCCACGCTTAGGGATCAAACACACATCTGGTATTGTAGACCAGGCCACTCCTCTGTGGCAAGAGAGGTTATAGGCCCCAATGGAGAAGCCACTGCAATTGTGTTGTTAGATACACTTACTAAAGAACTGTCTAAGCATTTACATTTTTGTCCATAAGCTATTTTAGAATTTACTATTTACTTGTTCTTCCTGTTTATGTTTTTAAAGTAGATGGAATGCCACTAAATTGAGCCATCAGCCCACGACAAACAGATGATGCAGAGACCTGAAGAGTTCAGTGCCCTACCACAATGGGAGAAAAGTCACCCTACCCCCTTCAAGGCTCAGAGAAATTCACTGAAGGGCAGGCAGAAAGTTTTGTAAGAGCCAGAGGAGGGAAGGAGTGTGACCTGATGTTCCTCTAACCCTGTGATGACAAAACATGGTCCTGCCTCCTTCCTTCTCTCTGCAAAGGATTCACTCCTCTTACCTCTTCCATCCAATCAGTTGACCTTAGCTGCTTGCAGGGGAGGGACTAAGGGTATCAAAGCTGGGAAAACCATGAAGCTGGTCTCTTGTCATTTTGTGATGCTCTTGGGAACCATGGAATTTATATTTGGGTGTGGACATTTGAACACAGCTGTGAATGGGGGGGTGTCTCTCACTCTTCTGTAAGTAAACCTACACCCTGAGTTTAGTTAGCAAGTCCAATAAACTCGTTAAGATTCTTCAAACTGGGCTTTGGAGAATTTTTTTCTCAGGTTGTCATAAGGACAGTGGGAGGAGGGGATCGGATGCCATATGTGCCTCCCAGCAGTGAATTTGACTCACAGGACTGTTATGATTTGAATGTGAAATGTCTACCACAAACTCACACTTGGTCCATGGCTAGTGGTAATTTTGGATAAATGATCATCTTTTAGTAAATAGGGTATAGCAAGAGGAAGTAGATGACTGGAGGGCAGGATTACTGTATTATACCGAGACCCTAATTACTGTCCAAAGTGTGAGTCTACTACTCTGTCTATGAAGTTGTAACAAGCCATGATTCAAGCTCCTATTGACATTTTGCAATAACAATTATGGATTATACCTTCTCAACCATGACTTAACATCCTTCCTTTCTTAAGCATCTCTGTCAGGTAATCTGTCAAAGTGAAGAGAAAAATAATGCACTGAAATATTTGGCTGCTTCATTTTAATTCCTTTTTTCACTTAAACAGAACTGACAGTGATTTTTGAATCTTCTAAGATTATCTTAAATGTACTGTTTTTTTTAAAGTTATACTGTGCATTTGATGAAAGAAAATATAAAATTATTAGAAAACAGCAATAATTTGAATTGGTTTTCATTTCTATGTGAGGTTGATAAAACTAGGTTTCAATCATCCTTGCTCAAATTTCTTATTTCTTTCTTTTTAAAAAATATTTATTTATTCTATGTGTATGTGTATATTGCCTACATGTAGATAAGTGCATCCGTGTCATGGAATGCCCATTGAAGGACAGAAGAGGTTGTCGGATCTCCTGGAACTGGAGTTATGGACAGTTGTTAGTTGCTATGTGGGTGCTGGGAATCGAGCCCAGGTCTTCTGCTAAAACACTGTTCTTAACTCTTGAGCCATCTCACCAGCCACAAATTTCTTATTTCTACTTATGTAGCTGATATTTTTCCCCAAACACCAACACATCATTTCATTCAAACCATATTTTTGGATATAAGTGAATTTCAAATAGTGCTTGAAATGGCTTATGAATCATACTTGGAATTTATCAAGTTCCAAATACTTAGGAAGAGCTCCACTTAGAAATTTGGCAATTCTTTCCTGGCAGAGAGTAGAATATTAAAAGTGTTCTGCTACATTTGACATCATTTCCCATTCAGATAAAAGTTTATAGTTTATTGAAACTTTTAACTCTGTTTTGAAATGTTTGAAACATTAAAATAGGTATGTGGATGGCAATATTACTGAGGTGTCCTTTATATACACCTTGTTTTACTACATATGAAATAATGTATTTCACAAAAATTTCCAACAAGGTATGAAAACCACTTCTTTAAACCAGTCATTGTATTAGTATAGAGATAGATGTGTGCATGATATAAATGATGCTTCCCATCATGAAGGCTTTTCCCAACGGAAGCAAATATTCATTTTTAAATATAGTACAACAAAAGCATTGATATTCCTTAAATATTATCTACCTCTATAAGCATCAACATTTGTATTTATGGCATGTTACTTTTATGCACATATTTTAATATACATTTTTAAATATTATTCAATCCAAATTACCTCAAAACCCATTGTGTTCATGGAACAATTCTTTCATTTGAGCTATCATTGTACAGTCCTTATAACTCTTCCTTATTTGTTATTCTTAATTCTTCACTGATGAGCTTCTACCACTTCGATCCTGGTGAAGCATCATTTTAATTATGTCTTGAGTTCTTTCCTTTCCTCCATCACTTTCTTTGTTTCCCTGAGCTATTAAACACAGAAGTAAATAGATGGAACAAAGATCATTGTAATGTGTACGTTGAGGGAAGTTTGATATAACTGCAGGGCTTTAAAGAGTGTTGGAGAATAAGAAGAATCAGTAGTAAGGCACTCATTAAGGAATTTGGAATGCTTTTGAATTGTTGGAACATGCACAGGCAGAGAAAGTTATTAATGTGAGATGATAGAGTGGTAGTACTGAGATCAGGGATGGAACCTGGGTTACATACAGGGAATTTATGACATAAAAGAGGATATAGAGTTACAGCACACTAGGATAATCAGAGAAGAAAAACAGAACAATGATAATGGGAATTGAAAAAGATGATGTAAAATTATGTCTACTCACAAATGCAATATTATTTTTAGAAAATCTAAGAAATGTTCCCTTATAAGAAAAAAGAAAATACAGTATTCAAATATTAGCCAAGCTCAATAATATTGTAGGGTACAATTTCAAGGTGAAAAACCATTTCTTGTTTAATTGACTTTTGTACATACAGTACAAAATATAGTTATATACAGAATCTGGTACAAAATTTAAATCTAGGATCCAAAATAGTTTCTAAATACACAGTATAGAAAATTAAGAGTAAATACATATAAACATTTGTTTTTAACGAATAATTCAAAATTTAAATTTGGATTAAGATTTTTCAACTCTACAGATGAATTCGGGCAATAAAGTCTTCTTGAACAAATGATATATTTACATTTATTTTGAACTTCAATTTCTTTTAACAGTGTTCATATCTCTCCATAGACACGGTGTATTATCCTTATTAAGTTTATTTTTAGTATCTTGTTAGTATGATAAGATTATATGTTGAATCAACATTTTAGTTTCAGTTCCATGAACAGTGTACTGATGCACGGCTTTTACTACATTTCAGCCCACAGGTTTTATGGATAATAAATCTATTGAGTTTTGGAAGTGGATGGGTTTCTTAGGCTGAATTCTGGAACCTATTCTTGGTAAGTGCAATGATAGATGAGAAAAATACTGAGTCAAGTGGAGTCAAGTGTCTAGATTATCATTTAACTTCCCTGTTTATAGTTTGTAATACAACATTGAAGAAATGCATGAAGCAGATCACACTAGTCGCATTCTTGATACTATGGAAGGAGTACAACCTTTCATGAATAAGTATGGTGAAATCTAGGTTTCATGTAGTTTTTCTTCATTTCAAGAGGTAGTGGATAATAATATTCCAATATTAGTATAAGATATTAAGCCACAGATTCAAGCACCATGAATTATAATCAAGCTATATTTCTTTTTAAAATGAATTTAAGTTTATATTATTGGAAAAAATAATTTTAACACAGTAGAAAAAATTTGTACATCGTATAGAAATTATCCTGAAAATAGCCATTAATATATCAGATCAATTCCAAGTGTAAATCAAGTAAGTCACAATATAGAAATGTATTACATAAAATGAAAATAATACACTTGGCAGTATGAAATTCTCTACAGAGCAAAGTAATTCTTCAACCTCATTGTCATTTTTTAAAAAATTTTTCATATGAAAAAGAAAGACCATCTCAAAGAAATCTTCACTAGAAATAAAAGAAATAACATTCCTCAGCAAATTATGCCAGATATACTTTTCTAAAACAGAGAAAAAAATAAAGAATTCAGGAAAGTACTCATGTGAATCGATAGATGATAGATGATAGATAGATAGATAGATATATGATAGATAGATAGATAGATAGATAAATGATAGATAGATGGATGATAGAAATATTTAAACAACCCTTAACCCTTACCTTGTGAATTGCTTAGTATCTATGCTGCTGTGAAACTTTTCCTGAACAAATTTCTACTTGCCCCAGATAGGTTACCCATGACAGAGCAAAGAAGCATCTAAGTCTAGCTAGGGGAAACAATATGTTCATTGGGATTTCTTATAAGGGCAGGAGTGCAATACTTCCTGCAGCATGGATGATTCAGATGCAGCAGCTTTACCCAGCATGAGTGATAACTTGTGAAAGACACCACACAAAAGCCCACCCAATATAGGTGTTGAGTCTGGAAAACTGTTCCTGGGGGCTCCATCCCCAAATCTCAGGAAGTTCCACCAGAAAGTTTCCATGACTCAGCCATTCTTTATTGCTTGGATAATTTTGAGAAAGGGGTTTGTTAATATGAAACTTTCTGAGCTCATGAAGATTGTAAAGATTCATTGGCTTCATGAGTCTTATCAAGCTCCCTTCTGGAGGGAATGTTTCAATATAGAGGAAAGAGTTACCCAATGCATGCAGTGATTAAATATACAGCAATGTCACGCAAGTCTTGAAACATATGAATGATAAAAACAATATACTAAGAATACAAAGATATCTAATAAAATGGATATAAATGAGACTATTTTTAAAGCATCAAAACTACAAAGACAAATGAACAAACTTGAAATTGTATAAAAATCCATTTTAATATTATCCCAAGAAAAATAAATATCTAATCATATATTTCAGGTCATAAAGCAAAGTAATTTCATATAGAGTCAAGAAGTCTAAGGAAAAGAATACTAAAGCAATGGTGTTTTAGAATAGAGTAGAAAAGATTATTCTGATTGCCTTGAGTTAGGATATTAAAGAAGGGCATTAAAATACTTTACTATGAATAAATCATTGATTTAAGAACTGTAGTTTTCAAACAACAAAATTAAGAAGGGAGAAAAAACTTAGAAAGATGTATATATCAAAATTATTGACAAAAAAAAATCAGACAAGAAAAAGAATATCTGACACTTCAATTTGTTTTCAAAATTTGTCAAATTATTGGTAAGCATGAAAACTGAAACTAAATATGACTTACACATATTAGAGCGCTTAAAATTAGTAGTACAGCAGTTTCATCTTTTGGCAAGAACGTGTGGTATAGCTCTACTTCTCTCACAGAGGGAGTTAAAATCAGTGTAACATTTTATTCCACTATAGAACACTAGTAACTGAGGGTGTGGGGACCTAAAGGCCCCACCTTGCATAAGTCTGAGAGGAAGTTACTGGGGCGTGGCCTGACTTGCTTTGAAAGTCTAAAGAATACTTCTGCACTGCTGAGGAATGCATGATCAGCACATGACCATCCTTAAGATACACCCTCAGTGGGGGAGGGAGGAGTTCCAGATGCCTATATAAGCTCTGTAACACCTGCAATAAATGAGTCCCTGCTTGACTAGGCTCCCCATTGCGTCTGATTGTCCCTGGTACTGGGGGGGGGCTGGCGAACGGCACACTTACTCATCCCCAATCATCACTGCTGGTGGGTCGGTGGTTCAAACCCCCAGCACCTGGAGCCGTGTGTGGTGCTCAAAGGAAGGTGAAAAGAAGAAAATAAAGAAGAAAGAAAGAAGAAAAATGGATTGGGGACAATTGAGAAGTTTGGTGTAAGCAAGGCCTGGAAAGATGGGTAACGCAACTTTTAAGTCTAAGGACCCAGCGCTGAGAGATATGCTTAAAAGCAGGGAATTGGATCTGGCAGATCCCGTAGCTCAAAAGATTTGGGCAGAGGTGATTAATTTGGCACTGTGGTTACTTGAGGCTAATGTTTTTACTGGTGATACATGGGAATCATGGGAAGACTTTGAGGAAGAAGGCAGAAATCCAACAGAAGTGAAACAAAAGTGGCCAAAGTAACAAGCAGCACCTCGGATGTGCCTTGGCCAGCTTTAGAGCCTCCAGGGACCCATGAAAACAGGACCCACCCTTTTTCAGAAGGGCAGGGTGGAGCACAGTGCACAGGGCTGGCAGTGGAAGCGGCCCACCTCACCCACCTTGAACTAACGTGTGCATGGTTCGGGGCACATTTAAAGCAAAAAAACTAAAAAAAAAAAAAAAAAAAAAAAAAAAAAAAAAAACACCTTTGGCAGTGCGTCTCAACTGGCTCCAGACGGCTGGGAAAGCCTGGTTCAGAGAAGGTTGCTGGGGGGAGGGGGGGGCCCTGTCCTGACTGTTCTGCTGGCGGCCGGGAACCACACCACCTCCGACTGTTACAGCCCCACTGGCAGCAGCACTCGCCAAATCCCTGGGCCGAGGGAGCCCTTAATAAAAGCCTACAATGTTTTCACTGACTGGGGCAGATGTGGAGAAAACAAAAAGCAGCTCAATTCAAGGAACTCAGGGATATTGCTTTCTGACAGTATTCAGACTGGTACACTCCTTAAAGAGAGAAAAGCCCTTATCTTCTTATAGCATCTTAGGGGGCACCAAGGCTTGCCTGGGCTTTTATCCCAAGGCAATGCAGAGGCAGAAAAGATGGTTTATTGTGTACAGGTACCGCCTCTGCAACAGCCAGGGGTAAACCCCAGGGGACTCAAGCCCAATTCTTTGTGGCAAACGGATGTCACATACTATGCTCCTTTTGGAAAGCTTAAGTATATTTTTGTGTTCATCGACACATTCTCACACACCTGTTGGGCTACTGCTCATACAGGAGAGAAGTCTAAACATGCTCAGTCTCATTTTCTCTAGTGCTTTGCTACGTTGGGACTGCCCCAATGAATTAAAACTGATAATAGAGTAAAAATTTACAAGATTTATTTTCACTTTGGGGAATTCAACACAATACAGGAATTCCCTACAATCCCCAAGGTTAAGCCATTATAGAACACAACCACCAAAACCTAAAAATTCAATTACGAAAACAAAAAGGGGGAATAAACCCCCACCAACAGTTGGGTATGGCCTTATTCACTATTAATGTTCTTAATTTTCAGAAAAATCAGTTGGAATCCCGGTTTCAGAAGCATTGGGGATGACAGGAGCAGAGACTTGAGGTATGGCTAAGGTGGAAGGACCTCTTTACAGGGCAATGGAAAGGCCCAGAACCATTGCTAACCATGGGTTGAGGCTTTGGGTGTGTCTACCCTACAGGAGATTCAAATCCCATATGGGTGCCTACGAAAAACCTTAAGTGGGTAGGCCAGGATCCGACTGACTAGCATCATGGTCCATGAAAAATAGTTTATGAGACAAAATTCCTCTCTTTATTTATATCCATCTGAGGTGAAGGACCCAGTTCCTTGGCCTCATTGCCAGTTAGCCTCTTTGACAACTGGCTGAATGGCTAAAAGGTACATGGTCTCTGAAGAATTTCAACTTGTCCTACGCCATGACTTGCTTTGTTTCTCTTGATAATGCTTACCTTTAAGTGTCTTTACCAGATAATTCAGTGACAGAGGACCCTTGGAACTGCCACAGCCTACCTACCTCATCATGATTATGGACTCCCCCAGGACCCCCCTCCAGTTGCCTACACTTGGCTAACTGAGTTAGGCAGAGACTAAGACTGTCACGAGCTGGTATTACCCATGTGGCTATCCTTAATTGTGACGCATTTTTAGCCAAGGGTGGGTAAGATGTCCCATGACAAGTACTCCTAAGACAGGACATGCACATGGCCAGGTGCATGATCCAATGACGGGCAAGGCTTGATCAGAGGTGACACAACATAAGACAGGCAAAAATGCATAAGATTAGAGGAAAAAGATAGCCATCTCTCCTCAGGGAGCTGCCTATGAGGTGGGTAACCTGTGAAATAAAGTCAGTCTGGCCTTAAAATAAAAATAAAAAGGGGGAGATGTGGGACCTAAAGGCCCCACCTTGCAGAAGTCCGAGAGGAAGTTACTGGGGTGCGGCCTAACTTGCTATGAAAGTCTGAAGAATACTTCTGCACTGCTGAGATGTACATGATCAGCTCACGACCATCCTTAAGATACACCCTCGTGGAGGGGGGGATTTCCAGGTGCCTTTATAAGCTCTGTAACACCTGCAATAAATGAGTCCCTGCTTGACTAGGCTCCCTGTTGCTCCTGAGTGTTCCCGGTATTGGGGATGGCATGGGTTGGCAAACAGCGTGCTTACTCATCTCAATCATCACTGCCCTGGGGTCACTGATATGAACTCCCCGCATGAGGATAAGAGATGAAATTAGACTTCCTAGTTGTGATAGATACATATCATATTACATGGAAAGTATATGTGTCCATTAGATGCACACAGATGAATGTTTATATAAAGTACATATCACATCAGATATGGTGGCTGTGCTTTTGATCCTACCACTCAAGAGGCAGAGACATGCAAATATCTCTGAAATATAGGGCAGACTTGTCTCTACAGTGAGTTTCAGGCCAACTGGAGCTACATGAAGGTCTTGTCACACAAAGAAGTACATATCACATTCACTAAATTATATAAAAGTGTGTTCATAATTTCACTGTATTATCTAATCCTCGAAACAGTGTGAATATTAAAACATACCCAGACACATTTAATGCAGTCACATAATGGAATGAAGAACATATAGCACTGAACCTTAATGTATTCTGTGACAGAATTAGGACACTATAAAGTAATTCATTTAGATGAATATTATGTGCCTAGGAATATAAGACCATAGATAATCAAGTAATACTATTTGGGAAATTTATGTAAAGAACAATATAGCCCAATTACCTTATTGGAAATTGGTTGTGACCTTTCCTTAAGTTTGAGGACCTAGCAGAGCACACAGTAGAAAACGTAAGAGATATAAGGACAGGTGTGTTGGCGCATGCCTTTAATCACGACACTAAGGAGGCAGAGACAGTGAATCTCTGAGTTCAGTCCCAGTCTGATCTACATAATGAGTTCTAAGCCAGCAAGGAGTACATATTGAGACTCTTTCTAAGAAACAAAAATCTTAAGCTGTTTAATGAATCAAACATTAGTGAGTAGGAATTGAATCATGTGAATTGCTTCTGTTCTGTGTCCTTTCCCTGGATGGTTATTTTCATTAGTTAGTATGAATTTATTGAATCACTATTTATGACTTAAAATATTTGCCTTTGTACACATATTATTAGAATAAATTTTAAATCACCATAATTAGTATCAATCTTTATATTTCACATAATAGAATACTAAGTTATATAGGAATTTGTACCCTTATATCAAAAACATTATTATACATAGTTGTATTACTTTGTTTCTTTTTTTCTAGCAATAATAATATAATACCTGGGATGGAGAGATGGGTCAGCAGTTAAGGAAACTGGTTATTCTTGCAGAAGACTTGGATTTGAATCCCAGCACCCACATGGCAGCTAACAACTGTCCGTAACTCCAGTTCTAGGGGATCCAATAGCCTTTTCTGTCCTCCTTTTCAATACATGTGTATTGCCTCCATGTAAGATTTTCCTGGAGCTGGAGTTAGGGGCTGTTAGTAGCAGCCATGTGGGTACTGGGAATTGAACTCAGTCCTCTGCAAGAGAAGCCAGGGCTCTTAACCGCTAACCCATCTCTCCATCCCCCCCAAAAAAATTTTTAAAAATAATATAATACCTTCTTTCTCTTATTTTATCATTGATCTGTTGCTAAAATACCCATATTATATGCAAGAAATTTTACTAACTTTTACATTAATGTTGAATTCTTTATTAGAACTGTCTAGTATATAACATGTCATACTTTACCATGAAAATGTTTAAATATCACATTTAAAAATCTCTCTCCTTCCCTTCCTCTCTCCCCATCTCCCTCTCTCCCTGTCTCCCTCTCTCCCCCTCTCTGTTTCTCCCTCTCTCCCTATCTCCCTGTCTCTCCATCTCTCAATTTGGTATTCCTAACTTAAATAACTGATCTTCTGTCAAATTGAAGGTTATATAAAAATGAGTTCAAAGATGATGTTTGATGGCATTTGAACTTAGGAGGCAGAGACTGTTGGATCTCTCTGAGTTGGAGGCCAGCCTGGTCTACATAGTAAGTTCCAGACCAACTGTGACTACAGGGAGACCCTGTTTCAAAAAAATGGATTCACAGGAACAAAATATAATCTTTAGTATAAGTTCAGAAATACCCAGTAATTTTTAAAAAAATTTTTTCATGTGTTGTGCTAAGTCATGGAATACATATGGAAATCTGAATAACAAATATTTGTACAAAATTATGAGCTCTATGTCATTGAACATATTCTACATTATTTTAAAAGCTAAATCTAAAATGACAATATCTATCATTATAAGAACATATAAAAATACATGTAAGAAGAGTTTAGATATAACCTGATTTTGCATGGGCCATACCACGATACTCCTATACATTTTATTTATTTTATGACAGTGTCTCCATATTCTTAGCCCACCTGGAGCTACTATGTAGACCAAGCTGACTTTAAGCTCTCACAGAGATTTGTCTGTCTCTGCCTCCCAAAGACAGATTAAAGCCACATTCCACCATGTCTGGTGTTCCTACACTTTTTAAATAAACAACTCATCTCTTTTACTTCTGAACTTAGGTGTTGTAAAGTGATTTTCCGCAGCAGTTCATTTATTCTGGAGTTAATGATCTGGAGTAATCAGGAGTTATTAGCATTGATCATCAGATAACTGAGGGAGAAGCATTGCAGCCACAGCAAGTGTTCATCTGAATGTAAAGAGCTAAGCTTCTGATTTTCTAAAGGATGAAGTGGCAGAGAAATTTTTATCTCTGCATTGTCTATTAAAAACCCGTGATTTATATAAGCCTCTAAATATCAATAATTATATTTAGATGATGACTTAGAGCAAGGCAGAAAATAGTCAAGTGGTCTTACCACTGGGAGACTGAGTCCTGGATCTATTCTTTTTTAAAATAATTTTTTGTTGATTCCAGAAGTTCATACAACATATTTTGGTATTTAAAAATCTTTTCTGCTGATCAGCCTCCTCCAACTCATACCCAAGATTTAATATCCTGCATTAATATTTATTTATTATTTTAATATTTATTGAGCTTTTGACATTTCAAATAACAGTTCTTAATCAAATTGAGAGCCCCACTCCCATCCATTCCCGCTAACTCCCCCACCTACCTGATATATTCTACCATATATATGGTAAGTCATATACAGTCAAGCATTTGTACCCAGATGGCCTTCACTGTAAATTCATTCACTAGAATCCATTCTGACTATCTAGAGATCATAAATAAGTTGTACTCTCCCTCACACAGCAGTAATCAGTCTTTAATAGTTCTCAGTTGAGGGCAGGCCTATCCTTTCTTCCTAAATTCTCCTGGATGCTGGTCCATGCACTGAAGTCTGTTTAGTCTCCCAGTCATCACAACAGTAAGGAAAATGGACTCTCGCTCTTCCAGCATCCATCAGTTGCCAATAGAACTTCAGCTAGGGCTTGGACTTCATTCCAGTCTCCCTCATCCATGCTGGGCCCATGTCTGACTTTGGTTTGGATAAGTGCTGTGTGTGCTGTGGTAAGCTCTACGGGTATATATGGTGTCTCTATGGTGTCCAGACAGAATGATTTCCTTGTCTTCATCTACTACCTCTGACTCTTACTAAAGAATCCAGAAAAAAAGGTATGATATAGGTGTTCCATGTAGGTCTCAGCATTCTGAAGTCTTCTATTTTCTGTATGTTGACTATTTGTGAGTTTTTGTGTTAATCACCAGCTGCTGTAAGAAAATTCTTTGGTGAAAGTTGAGGAATATACTAATATACGGATGCAAAAATACATCACTCTAAGTTTGATAATATGACTATTTAGCAGGATGACAGTAGTAAGTTATTCTGTGTGGCCTGTCATGTGTCTAGGCAGCGCTTCTTACCCTGATAGCAGTTTCAGGTATGGCCTCATTGTTGTAACTAAGGCTTTCAATCTAATTCAGAGGTGACTGGTTACTCCTATAATATTTGTGCCACTATTGCAATGTTGGTCATATTTGGCCAAGCCAGTTGCCTCTGTAGCTTGCTAAGTTCACTGAGAAGCAATGCTGATGACTACCTTTCTCTATCAGTAGCATGATAGCACCATTTAATACCATCAACTCTAGCAAGCAGAGATGTAGCTTCAAGGTCAATATCACCTTGATTCCTTTTTTATTTGTTCAGCAACTCAGAAAAGTAGTGTGAAGATTCCTTAAAAGGTTAAAAAATGGGGTTGGAGAGATGGCTCAGCAGTTAAGAACACTGGCTGTTCTTGCAGAAGACCTGGGTTTGAATCCCAGCATCCACATGGCAGCTAACAACTATCCACAACTCCATTTCCAGGAGATCCGACAGCCTGTTCTGTCCTCCATGGGCATTTTACAACACAGTTGCACTTACCTATATGCAGACAATATATGCATACACATAAAATAAAAGTAATAATTAAAATATTTTGAAAAAAAGGTTAAAAAGAGATCTTAATAATCCAGTCATACCACTCTTAGGAGTGAAACAAAAGGACTCTGCATCCTGTTACCATATTCATAATAACCAGACAATGGAAGCAACCTAGAAATCTATCAAAAGTTGAATGAATAATGAAAGTCTGTTATATTTAAGCAATGGAATATTATTCAGCTGTGAAATGAAATTATCAAACTTGGAGGTAAATGGATGAAATTGGAAGTAATCATCCTAAATGAAACAATCCACGTCCAGAAGATAAATGTCACATGTCCTCTCTTATAAGTGGATGTTAACTTTCAAGTTTTAGATAAACATGTCTCAATTGGAATATCCTTAGAGTTTAGGAACATAATAAGGTACGGTGGGTGGTTGTTTATGAGAGGAGAGATGGAATGCAATGAAAATTGATAAAGGGGAATAATAATAGGATGGATTTGATGGGGTGGGGAATAGGAGATCACAGCAGAAAAGGGTGTAAGAAGAAAGACAGCTCACACTAACGATCTTTTTTTTAAAAAAATATTCTATTATTTTATAAGTACAAGTGTATTGCCTGCAGGTAAGTGAGTGCACCTGTGTCATGCAATGTCACAGAGGTCCAAAGAGGGCTTCAGATTCCCCTGGAACTGGAGTTAAGAACAGTTAGTAGCCATCATGTGGGTGCTGGGAATCAACCTGGCTCCTCTGCAAGAGCAGTCAGTGCTCTTAACCACTGAACTATCTCTCCTAATGGTCTTTTGAAAGAATGGTGTTGAAACCTGCTATGGAAGTTTCCCTCAATCTATGCTTATATACTACATAAAGAATTTAAAGGTATTTACCCTATAATAAGGTTTCAGTGGCCTTCATAGAATACAAATGAAAAATCCAGTGCTTGGAATGGACACCCTCTTTTAAAGTTGTTGAATAGATAGATCTCTTAGATACTCAAACAATACTGGCTATTGCCATTGCACGTAGTTACCCAGAATGACTGGATGGTAGGCCCTATTGCTGAAATTTGTTCTTGAAAACTAGAGAGGGCATTGCCAAAAATACCAGGTGTCAAATGGGGAAAGGTATCGAGATAATGCCATTGTTTCAGCAGAGAGCTGCACATTCTCAGTCACTGGACCAGGGTCCTGGGGGTTGGGGGGATGGAGTTTGGATTCAAATCTCAAAGTATATAAGGGAGACTATGTAGAAAAAAAAGCTCAATTTAAAATATATTTAAGAGTCTAAGACTGATAAAGCTAATGTTTAAGAACAGAAAATGCAGATTATCTTTCTGTTAAGAAGTGATAAATTAGTAGAAGGACACATTTTTGTAGAATAGTGATAATAAAATGCAACAACTTAACTAGATAAAACAGGTGATTATTAATACTAGAATCAAGTAGCATTATTTGCCAAAAATTTAGTCAATGATGTTTTAAATGTCAATTAAAATTTTAAATGTATGCTTATTTCTTTTAACTATTTAGAATTTTTGTTAAAGTTTTTTGAGTTCATATAGAAAATAACGAGTTACCTTGTGTCAATTTTGATTGTAGATATCATTACACTTTACTCATATTCACTTCTACTGTCCTCCTGTGTGCTTCCCTCCTTCTCCTGCTGGTACTTCTCCTGTGTTTTTATATGAATTAAATATATCTAAGTTTCTATGTGTATATATGTAAATATGAAAGAAAACTTTCAGTAGATTGTCCTAACCCCAAGTATTTGAGTATCTGTTATGAATATGCCATGGCACCTAATGGATATGTTACAGCTCATAATCATGTCAATCTCTTGAGATAACATTTACAAAGTAGTTGGCCATAGAGGGAGGACAAGGGTCCTGCATGAAATTGGATTGGTTTTGCTCTCATCATTCACTGATTCAGTCAGTTCATGATTGAATGATGTCCTGACTATGAGGATATATATATA
>NW_008358101.1:2852589-2867146 GCF_000622305.1 Nannospalax galili
GTCACCCAATTTACCAAAGTGATTGACCTACTTACCATTTATTTACAGGCCATTATTTTTATTTCTCTTAGTGTCCCAAAATAATAACATTTAACTTTATTAAAAATGGCTAAGCAATATGATTTTAAGATGGCTGTAATTCTGGGAAAATCTCTGAATATAGAACTGTAAACAAAAAAAGGGTGTCTTCACTTGACAGGAAATACTGTTATACTTTAAGGAAACTAAAAATTTTCAGCATTATTTGGGAAATCAGTTTGATAAGCTAGTGCTTTAGGGAATTTCAATTTTTTTCACACTGTTTGTAAATTTGATTATTTCCCATTATCCAAATTATAGAAGCAAGTTCAAGTTCAGAATGGGTTTCTACAGTATAGCCATTTTTTTCCAAAGTTAAGTTTTGTCTCTGTCTTCTAACTTTGAAAAAAGAATCAATTATTTTCCACAAATGGTTATAGAATAGCAAATGCTAATGCCTTAAAGTTTAAGAGTGAAGAGAGTAGCAAAGACATTAGCAAAATTTTATTTAAAGTAACAGGATTAAAAACATGTACAAACTGAGTTTCTGTACATCACAATGAGTAACAGCATATTAGATTTATTTCCAAATGTGTCTATGTGGAGAATGGAAAAATCAATAAAAATATTAGAAACCAAATATCAGTACAGGTATAAGTTTAATCACTTTCTGTTATAGTCTAAGCTATGTGACTGATGGTTGTGTTTGTTCTACACTAGTCATTAAACCTACACATTCTGAAAAGCTGAACAGAAAAAATTTAAATATAAAGAACATGAGGTCTGGAGAGATACTGTAATCCATCCCTAGATCATAAAAACCTATCTTTTGTGCTTGTGGTTGATAAGTTTTATTGTCCTGTTAGTGAAGGTAAGTATTAAATTTTAGTTTTTAGTTTCCTGGCTTTATACAAATTTCTTTTTATTTTATTGTATTTTATTTTTTTAAATATTTTATTTTTTAAATTTTATGCATGTGAGTGTATTGCCCGCATGTATGTGAGTGCACATGTGACATGCAGTGATGCAGAGGTCAGAAGAGGGCGTCAGATTCCCCTGGAACTGGAGTTAAGGACGGCTCATAGCCGCCATATGGGTGCTGGGAATCAAACCCAGGTCCTCTGCAAGAGCAGTCAGCGCTCTTAACAGCTGAGGCTTCTCTGCATCCCCTGTATTTTAATTTTTTTTTTTCTGTCTGTTTTGAGATAGGGTCTCCTTGTAGCCCCAGCTGTCCTGGAACTCACTATGTAGACCAGACTGGCCATGAACTTTCAAAGATCCACCTGCTTCTGCCTCCCAAGTGTTAGGATTAAAGGCATATTTTAATTTTTAAGGAGTTCTTTCAATTAATGAAGCTGAGACAACCAAACATCCATACAGAAAATAGCTCCAAGTCTTCCTTCACAGAAATTAACAAAATAATTTATGAGGCTGAATGCAAATGCTTAAAGAACTTCTAAAAGCCAAAACATAGGTCATAGCAAAACTGCAACTGGCAAAAATTATTTTTTCAAAAAATATTCTTGTTGAGTTTTTGTACATTTCATACAATCATTCTTTTTTAAAAATATTTTATTATTTTAATTTTATGTGTATGAGTGTATTGCCTGCTTGTATGTGAGTGCACCTGTGTCGTGAAATGCTGCGGAGTTCAGAAGAGGGCTTTGGATTCCCCTGGAACTGGAGTTAAGGACGGTTCATAGACTCCATGTGGGTGCTGGGAATCGAACCTGGGTCCTCAGCAAGGGTGGTCAGTGCTCTTAACCACTGAGCCATCTCTCCAGTCCTCATATAACCATTCTTAATCCAATCTAGAACCCCTCCTCCATTTATGTCCCCACACAACCCCTCCAGGCCTCAGGCATTCCTCCATAGGTATTAAGTCATATTTAGTCAAGCATTTGTTCCCAGATGTCTTTCAGTTCAAGTTTCTTCACTGGTGTCTACTCTGTCTAGAGATCTTAAGGGAAGTCTCTTCTCCCTCACCTTCACCTACAGTAATCAGTTGCCAACAGTTCCAAGGCTACGGCCCCTCAGCCACCCATTTCCCTCACTTCTCTCTGGGCCCTTGTCTGATTTATTCGGAATGGGTTTTGTGAACAATGCCACCATTGCTGCATGTTCCACTGAGCAAGCATACAGTGGTCTGAAGTTTTCTGTTTCCTTGTGTTTTTGTGTCAACCCTGGCTTTTACATTCTTTTTGCCCCCTCATCCACAATGATCCATGAACTCTGAGTGGGTGAGGTTTAATATAGGAGTGCTATCCATGCAGGGACACACACTCTGCAGTCTCTTATTCTCTAAAACTCAGCCAATTGTGGCCTTCTGTGTGCACTGCACTCTGTTGTAATAGGAAGCTTAGCTGGTGAGAGTTGCAGGAGGCACTAGTATTCTCTCCATCCTATCTTCCACTATGTTCCATGAGTCTCAGGAGTAGAGGTTCTACTATGTCACCTGGGCATCTGTCAAACATGTAGCCTCAGGCTGTGACTATTTTTGGAGCTCTGAAATAGTGTCCAACTTTTATGAAAAGAAGATTCTTTAATGAATGGTGTACAGTACACTTTTCTGGAAATACAATGATCCATATTCAACATATGGTAAGAAATTTCATTTGTCTAGTGATATGACAAAGATAATGTTTTTGCTAGGACCTATGACATTTTCAGCCATTTGTATTTGGTGATAATTGCAGTCCATCCATGAGTTCCCTCCCACTGAGAGAGCTGTAATTTCAATTAGGTAAATGTTTATTACTCCCCAGATAACAGTACCACTACTGCACCAACAGGTAGTTTGCTGTGCTAGTCATTATGGTTATTAGGCTTTAGGGCTGGGTTGGACTATTCATTCATTTTCTCCCTTAGTAGCTTGCATAGTACCCTCTAGAATAATGAGATCTAGTCATTAAGGAGAAAGCTTTCAAGTCAGTTCCAGCTCCATTGCTCCAAGTCCTGTGTCTAAAGGATGTCATTTCTTCAGCAGTAGGATCTTATTTTCAAGTTCTAGGAGATGACCAAGGACTCAGGCAATATCCAGTGTTATCCAGTAAACTCTCCAGTAGAGACTATCCAGTAGTCTCTTGGACTACTCTGACCAACTACTTTAAGGGTGGCCTCTCCTCCTGGCACTATGGTACAAATTTATTAAAAATTTACATAATTCCAAGATGTGAAAAAAAAGAAGAAAAGATAAAAGGTCATATCAGTATGTGGGGTGATTTTCCCAGTTTGTTACCATGGAGTAAGTTGGAAAGCGCTGCTTGACTTTCATGTGGCCCATGTCACTCAGTGCATGGTGATTCCCAGCAATGTATGTTTGAATCATCTGTCAACTCAGGAATGGCATATGGCTAGTCACAGAGGTCCAGGAACATGGAAATTTCTCTAAGAATATTGAGATAACACAAAATTAATTTTTTTTTGGTCTTTTTAAGACAGGGTCTCTCTGTAGCCCCAGCTGGCCTGGAACTCACTATGTAGACTGGGCTGGCCTTGAACTCACAGAGATCCACCTGACTCTGCCTCCCGAGTGCTGGGATTAAAGGCATATGACACCATGGCTGGCTTGAAGTTAATTTTTTGACCTTACCAATTCATCCTTCAAATTCATATTTCAAACCAATGTGAAAGTAATTCTTTTGATCCATGTATGTATGTATAGTTGTTGTTATGTGACATTGTCTAGGGAGATGCAAATAATTTTCTGTTTACTCAAGACTAGGTACTGATGATACCTTTTAAAAAAATGATTCTACTTATGTCTAGCATGGTAAACTATTGAGCTGATTGGAATTACAGGAGCCACCCAGAATGGGTGATGACTCACAGAAGGGACATTAGTAGTGTGCTCTGTCCAGATGGCAGGCAACTCCCAGCAAACGATTTCTTCTTGCCCAGCAATTGTTTAATGCTTCAATAGCATTGCGGTGGGATTCTTATCATTTTACATATTTTTTACCTTCTTGTGCCTCCTAAATTTGTTAGCTTCTTGTGTTTTATGATCATTTCTCTTCCCTCCAGAAAGAAAAGTATAAAATTAGAGGAAGCTGACATGCAACACTCTACCCCTTCTTTTGGCTATATGGAATTCCTAAATCTTTTTTCCTGCTAATTCTTCTATGTTTCCTTAGTCCTAGATGAGGTAATATCAATAATCACATGTTTATTTGCCTATTATGTTATATCAAAAGTCATTTATTCTAAGTAACATGCCTAGTTATAAATCCTCATAGTACCTCTGTCCCTCGTAAAAACAAAAACAATAAACTTTTCCTCCAGAACCTCAGCTGACAGCATCCATAATCATTAAACTTAAACACAATAATCGAGAAAGCAATTTGTTGATAGTTTCGTATTCATTCAACTAAAACATAGCAGTTATTTCTCGGCTGTGGCTATGACCTCCCCAGCAACAAATCTTTAGCCTCACTTACAGTATCAGACATGAGTTTCTCCCTGAGGAGCAGGAATTAAATACAATCAGAAAACATTTGGTTTTACCTATAATAGTTCTGGCACTGTTGCAAAAATGGCTGTGTCTTACCAGCCTTGTTGGTAGTGTTGCATGCATCTACATTGGACTGTCTACAACTTAACAACATTTTATTTATTTATTTATTTAGTTAGTTAGTTGTTTATTTATTTTTTTCATTTATTTACTTATTTATTTAAATTTATTTAATGTGTATGTGTGTGCCTGCATGAGTTTATGTGCATCATATGTGTGCAGGTGCTTAAGGAGGCTAGAGAAATCTTTGTGTCTCTTTGACCTGGTATTACAGATAGTTGTGAGCCCCCCCTCAGTATGGGTTCTGGGAACAGTCCTCTGCAAGAACTGTGATTGTTATAAACCACTGAACCAATTTCGGCAGTATCCTCAATGTTTACTTTTATTTTCTAACTTTGTTCAATTAATGCAGTAAAGTGACTTTAACTCTGTTTATAGTCATTGTGTTTTACAGGACTGAAATCATTAACAGATGAAATCTGTGAACTCCTTCTCAGTCACAATTGTTTAAAATGGAAAAAAAAAAAACATCAAAATTCTTATGTCTTCCTCCTGTACCAAGGAAGAAGAACAACAACAACAAAAAAAACCCTCTATATTCAGATATAGATCCATGAAATTTTAGAATCCCAGGTGTTTGCGAACTAATTAGTTACATTTTCTTTTCTTCTCCTTTAATTTAAATCTAAGTAACTTCTCACCAGCAGCAAAGTGGTTTGCCTGATAACTTTAGCAGTGCCTCCTTTTCTGTCCACTCAAGTGCCCAGAAAATATCAGATTTACTTCATTTTAGTTTTCAAGGTATAAAAATTATATACATTGATAAATTGCAGAAGCAACATATTAATTATAGAATGAAAGTCTTTGTTCAAGGAACATAGTCAATTGCAGTATTCTTAATCTGCATCTAACTCATTCCAAAGAAAATTGTTTAAGTATCATACAGCATATAAACATCAATAACTAAGTACTCAAACAAAGCTATATACCATAATAATGATGATTTCAGATATTGTTTACTCTTTAATTTTTGGAAGAAGTTAATCTTTATGGAAAATGTAATATCTACTATTATTATGCTGATTCAATTATATTGGTACCAATTTTTATATTTTCATAACAAATTTAAGAAAACTAAACTGATGAAGCAAAATAAAATTGTGATACAGGGGCTAGGGAGATGGTTCAGTAGTTAAGTGCTGCTCTTACAGGGGACCCACTTTCAATTCCCAACACCCACGTGGCAGCTAACAACTGTCCATTTCCAGATAATCCAACACGCTCTTTTGACCTCTATGGACACTGCACGATACAGTTGCACTTACATGCATGTAGGCAATATACTCATACACATAAGATAAAATAATTAAAATAAAATATTAAAATTTATTGTGATGCAATCTTCTTAACAATTTGTTTTTTACTGGGCTGGAGAAATGACTCAGTGGTTAAAGCACTGGGTATTCTTTCAGAGGACCCACATTGAGGTCTCAGAACTCACATAGCAGCTAACAACTGTCCTAACACAAGTTACAGGGGATCTGACACCCTCTTCCAAACCCTGCAGACATTTCATGGCATGGGTGCACCTATGTTCATGCAAGCAATAAAGTCATATACATAATAATAAAATAAAAGATTTGTTTTAATTTGTGTGTGTATATTATAGCTATCTATCTATCTATCTATCTATCTATCTATCTATCTATCTATCTATCTATCTATCATCTATCTCTCCATGTTTATGTGTGTGTGTTCAAGTGTCCAGGAAGACAGGAAGAGGAAAGCTGGCGGATCTGGAGTTACAGGCCATTGTGAGGTGTGGAGTGAGTTCTAGGTGCTGGGATTTGAACTGAGGTCCTCTGGAAAAGAAATAAGTGCTCTTAATCTGAACCACTGAGCCATCTCTCCAGCCCCTGTGATAAAATCTTCTATATCTAATAGTACGTTTGCCCTATTGCATTTTTGGCTATATAGAATGATTCAAATGCTTTTAAAGTTCAGATAAATGCTTCTGCAAGAAAGACTAAATTACTTTGGCCTCTTGCTTTTAAATGTCTTATACTCATTTCTATGCAAATATATAAACTGAACAATTCTTCAGCCAACGATATGAATACTTATGTACTTTTGGAATGATGCATAGATATGCATTTTGGTTCTTAGTCCAGATACTTTACTGGTCTACTATATCATCTGTTTAATCTGTGAGGTTCCCAGATGAGGAAAAGCATCACCAATATCTTACAAAAACAAACCTGGTTTACAAATTGGAGACACTCAGATGTCACAGCCCTCAGGTAATAATATTAGGTCAAACATTAACAATATAAATTCAAAGGAAACAAAAAATAAGATCACTTGTTCTTTGAAGATTCCATGCATGTATATCATGTTTATTGATCCTATCCATCCACCACTATAACTATGCCACTCCCCTCATGCTCACCACCTTCTCTCCCTTCTAACTTGATGTCCTCATGATAAAATTGTTAGTAGTAACATCCTAGACCAATTTATGCTTCACATATGCACATAGATGTGTGGTCTTTCAAAGGGACATCACCAAACTCCCCTGGGAAACATTTTTGAAACATTTTTTAATGCATAGGTATGAAACAGGTTTAAATTCTGCATAAGATTATCGCATGAAAATTCCTGCATGTCAGTAAATCTTGAATGCATTTTGATAGTCAGTAGAAGCTATAAAAACTTGTTACTTTTGGTATACTAGTTGACAAGAACATTTGATTGTAGTAGTTTCTATGTTCATAATATTCATAGTTTGCATTTATTTAGTTGTTTAATTGTTTTGCAAAATCTTAAATAAAATGTTACAGTCTTTTAACCAGTTCTCTCAGTCTTTCTGGTTTCTCCATTAGGAAGCATAAAACAGTGTCTCTCCCATGAATATGGGCAAGACACTTAATACTCCCAGTTGATACCTGGATATATTCTGTCATGGTAAATACATTCCATAACCTAGATCCTTTGATCACAATATAATCTTCTATGTCTAATATATTCATGTATGTAAATGTATGCATATCTACATGTCACATATACACTGGTGAAAATATATTTACTGTGCTAGAGATCAAGATGTGAGTCCAAGTCAAAATAGTGCTTATAGAATAACTGGTTTATAAAAGCATGTTAAATAGTGAATATATTCATTTTATATGGTATCACATGTCAAGTAAAAATATATAGGCCAATAACAGATCACACACATGATAGTGGATCTATAATATCAGTGAATGGTAGAGCTGAAAATTCTATTTTTAAAATAAATGTTTTTTATTATATATTTGAGAGCTTCATAAACAGCATTTGACATATTTCTCCCAACCCCAATCCCTCACAGATCCACCTCCACTTCCCTACCCAACCAACTTCCTATTATTCTTGTTCATTTTATAATAGTGAAACTTGTATATGTTTACCAAATATTTTTGTGTGTTACCTGCCCTGGACTGTGGTTGAGCAGGAGTCACACTCTTAAATAAAATGGACATTTTCTGTCCCAGCAACTACTATATGCCAAATGCTCCTTAACTAGGTATAGGACCTCCTGCTCACCTTACCTCAGGAACCTTGAGGAGAGTATTGTGATATCAATGTTCCTTTCACAGCTAAGCACTCTACAGCCTCTTACTCTCCATATGCTTCACTGATGAGAATTGAGAGATGCACTAACCTGGGGTATTAGATTAGAAGTAAGTTATTGTAAGTCGTTTTAATATTAGGTTCATTTAGTAGAATATTAGTAGTAGATTCGCTCCTAAAGCCTATGACTTATCTAGCCACTTTGCTTTGAACCATGGTACCCATGCTGATCATAGAGCAAAAGGAACTAGTTGTGTGATTATTCTGATGCTGATGCAATCTTGTGTACTACAAATTGAATAAAAGTATAACATATAAGATTATATGTATTATATAACAATTCAGAATGATGATAAACTGCGATATTACTGGTTGTTGTATTCAATAGCATTTCTTCCTGATTTAATGTATTCCTTTCACTTATTTTTTATTTATTGTAAAACAGTGTGCTGTGTTATGTGAGCAATAGTCCCATGTATATAGGATTTTCCATGTCTTTGGTTACATTGAAACACCATGTAAAATATCTATCCCAATGTGCCTAAGTCAATGAAAATAAAATCTATGACAACCTAATGACACAACTGCATAATAATGCATCTCTTAAAGCATATCCTTGTTTATAAGCAATATAGACTGTACAATTTACAAAATAATGGGTTAAGATGTAAGAAGCAGAAAAATTACAGAGAACATGTGAAAAAACATGCCTATGTTTAAAATAAGTAAAATAATAAATACCCACATGTGCTGGGCATTTTGACATTGCATAGATAATTTTTAAAAATTATTTGTTTAATAACCATATGACTAGAAGAAGTATTTCATTAAAATGGTACTGATATATTCAATAATAATTTCTAGAGGAAAAATGCATCTCTTTCAAAATTGGCTGTAAATTTTTAGGTTCACAGTTGAATTAATACAGTTATACAATATTATACTCATTATAAACCCTATAAAACATAAAATCGAATAAGGTTTTAACCTTTAAAGAAAATCTCCATTTTAATTTAAAATATGCTGTTTCATACAGAAAAACTCATTTTTAATACAATTAAAACTTAAATGTTTGTGCATGCATCTCTAATCTCTATATATCTGATTAAAACTACTCACAGTTGATTACTTTCTGTGATCCTTGGCACCTGAGCATGGATATAAAGTCATCAGGTAGATTTCAATGGTAATGTCTTTCACCTCTACTAATTAACCTGAAACAAATTTTAGTGCTTCTTTAGCAAATATAACTCATTTTTATTGATTGATTTTTTGTGTGTATTTCATACAGAGCATCAGAAACAATCTTATACATGTATATACCCACATCCCAAATGGTATCCTCCCTTAGCCTCCCCCCACCCCACAGTGGAGCCCATATACTCCACCATCCCTGTTCCTGGCCACTGTGTTGTTGGTGTGCCCAGGCATTCCCCAGTGCTTATCTATCCACTGAGTCTAGTAAGCCTATCGAGAGTTCCTTTTTTTAGGAAGATCAACTCTTCCTCATCTAGCAGAAATAAGTTGCCAATATTCCTTTAGATAAGATTGGAGTCTGCTGCTCATTTTCCCAGTTCTATGCTGGGTAACCATCTGGGAGTCCCTTTGGCCACCCTGGCCAACAACTCAAAGGAAGGTATCTCCTGTCTGGCATTGTTTCTTGTTATGTAGCCTTTAGCTATACATATGGACTCTTAAAGAATTATACTGATCACTTTAATCTTTGGTTATACTTTCTTTTTGGGTGTTTAAGACCACACAGTTGGCCCAGATAGAGCAATTTATTTTTACTCTTAAGGTTGTTTGAGGATCTGATCCTCAGGGGTTATGTGGGCTCAGGAGGCACCCCTGGCTCCTTTCTTTTGCCAGTTCCATATATGTGAAGATAAGTCACAAGTCCTGCTCGACCGTGGATGGCTTCACTTGGAAGCATGAAGGAAATGTTTCCTCTATGTTGACCCTCTTCTTTGTAGACTGGGCACTTGTTGAAGCCCATCTGGTGGGGTCTTCATGGCCTCCTTGACAAAAGAGGATAGGTGACTCACCACAGATACAGGACATTTTGAGAGATGCTCATAATCCCCTGGAACTTAGTTGATCTTGGAGGGCAAGGAGCAAAACTGTACTTTAAGTACTTCTGACCAAATTAGTATAGGCCTCAAAGTATGTCTGTTAAACATCCAAGACGTTTAGTTCCACCAGTCTGGTACTTTTAATTACCATGTGTTATGTAGATAAAGCTTGGGAAAAGACCAGAGGTTTGCAGATAAACCTTGCCTAGACATTTATTATGTTTCTAGAGCTAGTTGTATGGATAATTTGTCAGTAGGTTGTTGGGCTAATATGATTACCTCTGGTTTAAAAAAAAAAACTAGCTAGGCCTTATTTATCTCTCCCATTGTCTAACCCTTCTATCATGGTTTCCCCATTTAAAGTGCCCCTATTTTTTCCATTAATAATACCCTTCTCCTATGGTCTCACTTCCCTTGAGCTCCTTCTTTCCCTTTATCCCCAAGGTTCCTTGTAAAACCCTCCCTTCCTCCTCCCCCTAAAATAACTTTATTTTTATCCATGGCTCCCCTTTTAACACATTTTTCCTACTGTTCTTCACTTTCAGATTCTTTCTTTTCCTTTATCTCCCTGGTTCCTATTCATTATCCTGGTTCCTGTAGTTATGTCTGGATATGTGGTCACTTATAAGGATTTGTTATCAGGATCCACATATGAGGGAGAATATATGTCATTTGTTATTCTGACTCTGTGTTACTTTACTTAGTATAACAGTTTCTAGTTCCATCCATTTATCTGCAAATTTGATTTCACCTTTGTTTACTGCTGAGTAGAACTCTATCATATAAATGAATCACATTTTCATTAACCACTGGAACTAGAAACTGTTATACTAAGTGAAGTAACACATTCAGAAAGAAAAATAAAAAAAAAAGATGCATGCTTTCCTTCATATGTGGATCATAATACCAAATCCTTATAAATGAGTATGTATCCAGACATAAACTCAGGAACCAGGAAAATGAAGATGAATCAGGGAGGTAAAGGAAAAGGAGGAATCTGAAAGATAGGAACAGTAAGAAACAGGCATTAATAAAAGAAATATGCATAGATAATATAAATTTTTATTCTATTTTAAATGCACCCATGTGTCTGCCTGTAGAGGGCATAAAAGGACGTTGGATCCCATGGAACTGGAATTAAGGTTAGCTGTGAACCACTATGTGGGTGCTGGTAATTGAATCTGGGTCCTCTGCAAGAGCAGCCAATGCTTCTCCAGCCCTTACACAGATAACTTTTTATTAACTCAGCTCAAATCTCATTCTTCTGAACAGTATGTTTCACACACACACACACACACACACACACACACACGAAAGCACACGATGCTTCTCCCGCCCTTATACAGATATGTCTTTATTTTCTCAGCTCACATCTCATTTTTTTGAAAAGAATGTTTCTCACACACACACACACACACACACACACACACATACACACACACAGTCACATACACACACACACATAAAATGTTTTCATAAGAGTGTACTGAAACATCTGCTTAAAATAAATATTCAAATTTATTTTAATGATGAGGCAAATTTTGTTTTAACCAAAGATTTCACTTTTAAACATAATTAAGAAAAAAATCTTGCAACAAATTTCATGAAATATTCAGAGTAGCTAATGTCTGCTTGCAACCTCAATCTCTTTCCAAGTACTTTGAAATTTCTTTTAAAAGAACTTTGCTATTTAATTCTGCTTTTCCTTTCTTTCCCTTAAGCAGAACATTATCTAATTAGGACTCTTAGAAAGATTTAAAAATTTAATTTCTTTTTCATAAATATGAAACAGGTCATAACAATGAGTTTACTGAATGATTTGCCTTTAGCTCATGTGACCTATGTCTTCATCTGACTTTTGATAAAGCAAGCAGATCATGAGTTATAAGTATTGTGAAGTTTTCCTCAGTTTGCTCTGTGATAAATGTATGTTTTCAATACTTCAGACTTCTAGATGACACACAGTGGAATTACAACTCCAAGCTTGATGCTGAAAGAACCTGGGTCATAATCACAGTATGTGATATAATTAGCATACCTTACAATAATAAAATTGAATATTACAAGCAGTGAGGCCATTTGGCTGTGCCTTCTATGTAGTGATTCCCTTTGCGTTCCCTCTCCTTGATTCACATCTTCTCTGTCAGCCTCTGTACTCCCTACAATGACCTCAGCTGCTCTTAAGGTACTGTCTTTTTCTTGCTATTTCCAAATGAACCACATTTTCACATTACTGTCTTGAATATAAGCTGCTCACTTACCCTCATGAGATACATAGGTAACTCATGCATTATAACTGACACAGGTAAAACTGAGTGTTTGGTTTCTACTACAAAAAGTTCTCTTCCTACTAGGCTTGTGAGGTTTCTGAACATTTTCAGCATAAACCTCATTTCTCGACTCAGTGTGTGTTCTTTTTTGTATTATTTGTCAAAAATCTTGTAGTATCTTATGGTTGTACTCTTTTACCTTTATATTACTTGACTTGAATTTGCCTCTAATTGGAATATGGCCAACCTGGATAGGACTCTCAGGATGGATTGATTTTATAGTGCCGGTGCCAGCAGGCCAAGACGGACAGTACCTGAAAGGGGGAGTGAGGATTGAAAGAAAAGAACAAGAGACAGAAAAGATACTTGGGAGGACTGACAGTAGATACTGCAGCCCTGGTTTATTTCAGCTCCACCTTTTTATACAGAAGAACTCAATTAGTTTCAACAGCTGTTTTTCCCACCTGTATCTGAGGGTCAAGGAGCGGTCAGATCAAAGGCTTCTTTGATCTTTTTGTTTACCACTATTGCCTCCAGGTCAGGTATTGTGAGGCTCTCCATTTAAACACATTCCTCCTGAATAGGCAGATTAGGTACTGGTATGCATAACACAAACTCAGTAAACAAGGCTGCCACAGCTCAATGTACATAATAGACTAGCAGCTCCCAACATTATGGGACACTAATGGTCCAACTATTACTTAGATTTCAGTCCTACTCCATCCTCTGTCTACCTGTTATACTATACTATATCATCTGGCAATAATATTATATATATATTATAGAACTCAAAACAAGGGAATATTTTTCCTAAATGAGAACTTAAATTTTTTTAAATAGTATTCTTTTTAAAATTTCAAAAATATTATTCTTGAAGGACTGAATTCAAAGAAACATTGCATAAAACTTTCCAAAGTTTTCAGAACTGAAAGAAGTGGCATCAGAAATGAGGGGAATAAAGTTATAAGAAAAGAATTTATATAATATCAAAAAACTAGAAAGCTCTGTTTCCCTGGGACTGTACAACCCACAGGCCTCTCTCTGGGGTAGGTAGATCTCTCCCTGCGCACCTTGACTCCCCCAGCCTCATTCACCCTCCCATTTCCCTGCCCCCCCCCTGCCTGTCTCTCCTCCTAGCCTGTGTCCTGTCACAGCCCTTGTCTTGGTGCCCCAGACACTGGGGAAACAACCACTGCTTCCTGATCCTTTGCATACAGAACAACCCAGTTCCTCAGTGCAGTCCCCAGGAGCCCTTGAGGCTTCTTCCTACCCCCAATCTCCCTTTGCATCTCTGGGTGGCACAGCCAGCAGCTGCCCTAGACAGGCATCTTTCCTGGACCCTGCTCCCAAGCCAGTCCAATCCCCAAATTCCTGAAGCCAAAATCTTTCCTGGAAGGATCCAGACCTTAGGACAAAGCCTGAGAACATCTGATCATCACCTGACTTGGGCCTCTGTGGGAACTCTTGAAGACGAGAGCAATCTGGCCACTCCAATATAAAATCAAAAGAGAGACAGGAAGATGAGAGGAACCAGGTTTTCATGCCCCAAAAGTAAACCACAAAGACAAATAAAGTTTACAAAACGAAGCAGGCCTAAATTTGAAGTCTTGAGTCTCTCACAAGAATCAGAAACTACAAAAGGCATTCACATGTCAAAATCATAGAGAAAAAACAATGACATGAAAAACCAAAATAATATATACCCACGAAATACCACCAGTGCTCTAGAGGAGTACAATGAGAACCCCATAGAGATAATGCAGGACATGGAACTCAAAAAAACAATTATAAACTTAATAAAAGAATTCAGTGAATTTAAAGAACACACAAACAAAGAAATCAAAGAACTGAAGGAAGATAGGGATAAACTTCGGAATGAATTTCAAAAAGAGCTAGAAATATAGTAGACTACTCAGGATGAAATGAAGAAAGAAGTGAAACACTGAGTAAGCCAATTAGAAACGACAGGAGAAAGCCTCACCAATAAGATGAACGAAATGGAAAACAGAATATCAAGACTGGAAGACAAAGTGGACGAACTAGACCACTCAAGCAAAGAGTATGAAAAATTTAAGAAA
>NW_008358101.1:2867322-2871672 GCF_000622305.1 Nannospalax galili
ACAGACAGGACCAGAACAGAAACTCTCCACGGCACATCGTAGTAAAAACACTACATGCACAAAACAAAGAGAAAATTCTGAAAGCTGCAAAAGAGAAACAACAAGTCACATATAAAGGAAAACCCATTAGGATTATAGATGACATTTCAGTACAAATTATGAAAGCCAGAAGAGCCTGGACCAAAGTATTTCCAATTTTAAATGACTTCAGATACCAACCCAGATTACTACACCCAGCCAAAATGTCTATTATAGTCTAAGGGGAAAGAAAAAATCTCCATGGCATAATAGGCTGAAGGAATTTATGTCCATAAAACCAGCCCTTCAGAAAGTTCTGGAAGCAACACAAAGAGTTGAAGAAAGTAATGACTATCCCCAATGGGTTGTGGGAAGAAATTCAATGAACTTATAAATGTGGAAAAGTACAGATATATCAAGAATGTAAACAAAAATAAAAATGACAGGATTCAATGCTTATCTTTCATTAATAACTTTAAATACTAATGGACTGCACTCCCCAGTCAAAAGACACAGACTAGGTGAATGGAATAAGAAATAAAACCCATCTTTTTGTTGTCTTCAAGGAACTCATCTCACTTTCAAGGACAGACACTAACCTAAAATGAAAGGATGGAAAAAAAATATGCCAAGCAAATGGTACTAAGAAAAAAGCAGGCATTGCAATTATCTGACAAACAGACTTTAACTAATTATCTGACAAACAGACTTACAACTAATCAGAAGAGATAAAGAGGGCCACTTCATTCAGATCAAAGGAACAATAAACCAAGAAGATATTATAATCATGAACATGTGTTCACCAAACTATGGTGCACCCAACTTCATAAAAAAAATACTGCAGGGATTTAAGACCCAGATTAATCCAAACTCATTAATAGTAGGGGACTTCAATACTTCACTGTCTCCATGAGATAGGTCAACAGGGCAGAGAGTTAACAGAGAGACATCTGAATTAAACAATACTATATATCAATGGACTTAACAGACATCTGAGTATTTCACCCAAGCACAAAAGGATATAGTTTCTACACAGCAACCCATGGAACCTTCTCCAAAATTTCCCATATACTGGGGCACAAAACAAACCTCAACAAATACAAAAAGATTGAAATAATCCCATGCATTCTATCAGACCACAATGAAATAAAGCTTATAATCAACACCGGAAGAAGCCCTAATCACCACATGAACACATGGAGATTAAACAAAACACTCCTAAATGACGAATGGGTCAAAAGAGAAATTAAGAAATAAAATTATTCCTGGAACTAAATGAAAATGAAAATACAACACAACAAAACCTCTAGGACATGCTGAAAGACGTACTTAGAGGGAAGTTTATAGCTCTAAGTGCCTACATCAAAAAATCAGAAAGAACACAAATAAATGACTCAACATGTCACCTCAAGACACTTGAAAAGCAACAACAAATGAAACCCAAACCCAGAGACAAGAAGAAATAACAAAAATCAGGGCAGAAATTAATGAAATCGAAACAAAGTAAATAATATAAAGAATCAATGAATCCAAGAGCTGGTTCTTTGAAAAGATAAACAAGATTGACAGACCGCTAGCCCAATTAACCAAAAGAAAGAAAGAGCACCTCCAAATCAACAAAATCAGAGATGAAAGGGGAAACATCACAACAGACACCAGAAAGATACAGAACATTATTAGGGAATACTTTAAAAACCTATATTCTACTGTCCTAGTTTGTTCTTCATTGCTGTGACAAAATACTCTAACCAACACCAACTTTCAGAGGAAAGGGTTTATTCATCTTATGTCTCCCAGGTCACAGTTCATCAGGGAGCCCAAGGTAGGAACTCAGGGCAGGAACCTGGAAGAAGGAGCTGGAGCACTGGACAAGGAGAAGCTCTGTTTACTGGCTTGCTCCCATGTCCCCTGCTCAGCTTGCTCTCTTATCCAACACAGGGCCTCCTGCCCAGGGATGGCACTAACCACAGTGGGCTGGGCCCTCCCACATAACTCAACAATCAAGAAAATGCCCCACAGACATGGCCACAGGCCAGTCCAATGGAGGAAATTCCCCAATTGAGGCTCCTTCAACCCAGGTGTGTCAAGGTGACACTAACGCTATCTAGCACAGCTACTAAATTTGAAAATCTAAAAGAAATGAATGGATATCTAAAGGCATGGAAACCACCAAAACTAAACTAAGAACAGATTAACAGCTTAAACAGACTCATAACACAAAAAGACATTGAGACAGCAGTACAAAACCTACCAACTAAAAAAATCCCAGGACCAGATGGATTTACAGCAGAATTCTATCAGACATTAAAAGTAGATCTACATCCAATGCTACTTAATTTATTCAGAAAGTTAGAAATGGAGGGAGACCTTCCAAATTCCTTCTATGAATCCAGCATCACTCTAATATCAGAGCCAGGTAAAGATACAACCAAAAAAGAAAAATAGCACCATAACCTTAATGGAGGTAGATGCAAAAATTCTCAACAAGATACTTTCAAACTGCATACACCATGATCAAGTTGGCTTTATCCCAGAGATGCAGGGATGGTTCATTATATGTAAGTCAATGAGTATCATAAATCATATCAATGGGCTCAAAGACAAGACCCACATGGTCATCTCAGTAGATGTAGAGAAGGCCTTTGACAAAATTCAACATGAATTTATTTTCAAAGTCCTAGAGGGAACTGGACTGAAGTGAACGTACTTCAACAATATTAAAGCCATATATAACAAAATCACAGCCAACATCATTCTAAATGGGGAAAAACTGGAAGCATTCCCATTGAAAGCAGGAAACAGCCAAGGCTTTCCACTATTTCCACTTCTCTTTAACATAGTGCTTGAAACTCTTGCAAGAGCAATAAGACCAGAGCAGGAAATTAAAGGAGTAATATTTCAAAAAAGAGAACAAATTATCCCTTTTTGCAGATGATATGATATATCTAAGAGATGCCAAAATTCAACCAGAAAACTCCTAGAAATTATTACCATGTTCAGTAAAGTGGCAGGTTATAAAATTAACCTACAAAAGTCTGTAGGCTTTCTATAAACCAATAACAAACAATCAGAGACAGAGCACATGGAAACCACTCCCCTTCACAATAGCTGCAAAAAAAAAAAAATACTCAGAATAAACCTGACCAAAGACATTAAAGACCTCTAGAATGAAAATTCAAAATCTTTAAAGAGATTGAGGAAGACATTAGAAGGTGGAAGGACCATCCATGCTTATGGATTGGAAGAATTAATATTGTGAAAACAATGATCCTACCAAAAGGCATTTATGGATTCAATGCAATGTCAATCAAAATCCCCATGACATTTTTCATAGAATTGGAAAAAAACTATCCTAAGATTCATATGGAAGCACAAAATGCTACAGATAGCCAAAACAACCCTGAGCACTAAGAGCAGTGCTGGGGGGATTACTATACCATATTTTAAGCTTTTTTACAGAGCTATAGTCATAAAAAAAAGAAAAAGAAACATGGTACTGGCACAAAAATAGACCCATAGATCAATGGAACAAAATTGAAGACCCAAATATGAGTACATGCATTTTAAACTACCTGATATTTAACAAAGGGGCCAAGAATATTCATGGGAGGAAAGACAGCACGTTCAGCAAATGGTGCTGGCAAAACTGGATCTCCACCTGTAGAAGAATGAAACTAAACCTTATCTTTCACCTTGCACAAAAGTCAATTCCAAGTGGATCAATGATCTCAATGTAAATTCTGACACTGTGAAACTGTTAGAAGAAAACAATGGCCAAAACATACAAGATATAGGTGTAGGAAAGGATTTTCTAAACTAGACATCAATTGCTCAGGAAACAAGGGCAAGAATCAACAAATGGGACCTCATTAAACAAAAATTCTTCTGTACATCAAAGGAGACAACCAGGTAAATGAACAGAAAACCCATAGAATGGGAGAAAATCTTCACCAGTGACACATCTGACAGAGGTTTAATATCCAGAATATGTAATGAACTCATGAAACAGAGAATCAAGACAAGAAGTAACCTAACTAAAAGACGGGCTAAGGAGCTGAGCAGATAGTCCTCAAAAGAAGAGGTAAAGATGGCTATGAAACATCTCAAAAGATGTTCAACATCACTAATAATTAGGGAAATGCAAATTAAAACCACTTTAAAATTTCATCTTACCTTACCCAAGTCAGACTGGCTAAGATCAAGAGAACAAATGGTACCAAATGTTGGAGAGAATGTGGGGAAAGGGGAACACTCATCCACTGCTGGTGGGGCTGCAAACTGGTTCAACCCCTATGGAAAGCAGTATGGAGAACTCTTAAAAAACTACAAATG
>NW_008358101.1:2871857-2944681 GCF_000622305.1 Nannospalax galili
AATGGAGTTTTACTCAGCAGTAAAGAAAGATGAAATCATGAAATTTGCAGGTAAATGGATGGAACTAGAATCTGTTATACTAAGTGAAGTAACACAATCTCAGAAAAAAATCGACCTATGTTCTACCTCATATGTGGATCCTAAAACCAAACACTGATAAGTGAATATGTATCCAGGCATAACTTCAGGAACCAGGATAATGGAAAGGAACCAGGGATGTAAAGAAAAAGAAAGAACCTGAAAGAGAAGAACAGTAGGAAACAGGCCTTAATAAGGAAGATATAGATTAAAAACTGGGTTAGTTTAAGGGAGAGGGGAGGGAAGGGTATACAAGGAACCTAGGTGATAAAGGGAAAGAAGGAACTCAAGAGAGGCAGGATCCTAGGAGAAGGGTATTATTAAGGGAGAAAGGGGAAAAATAGGGGCACCTTAATTTGGGAAACCGTGATAGAGGAGTGAGACCATGCAAGAGATAAATAATGCCTAGCTAGTTTTAAAATCCAGAGGGAACCATGTTACTCCAACAAACTACTAACAAATTATACATAGCCAATCAAGAAATGTATGTGAAGGTTAGACATATGTATGTGTAGACATAGTGAGCTAAGAATGGTTAACAACACCCAGGAGGTAGAGGCGAGTGGATCTCTGTGAGTTCAATGGTAGCCTAGCCTTTACAGCAAGCTACATCAGTCATGGCTAAACTCCCGGCTTCTATCTCAAAATAATAATAAAATAACATGCTTGGATATGAAGTATTTTAACATAGATAAAAGGATGCATACATTCTCATACTTTTCAATTTGAATACAATATATAAATTAGGGAGAAATAAATTCAAGAGTTTTTTTTATAGATACTAACATGTATTAAAGTGGAAATTTGCTACATTTTAAGTATTCTCTTTACAAGATATAAGTATTGAAGTATTTCATATGCTAATTAGTTTAAAGTGTGATGCCATAATGACTACATGTTTCAAAAGATCCTTTTGTATATGATAAATATATGAAATATTCATTTCTCAATTTTAAAAAGATAGTTTAAATTAAGCCTCATTCCTGGATCCTAGGTTTCTCTCTCTCTCTCTCTCTCTCTCTCTCTCTCTCTCTCTCTCGTCTCTCTCTCTCTCTCTCTCTCTCTCTCTCTCTCTCCCTCTCCCTCTTTCTCAACTGTATATGATTCAAGTCTTCAATGTTTCTACAACTCCTTTGTCACAAAGACATACCTGCATTACTACCAGCAAGATCATACAAGTATGTCACAAAATATATAGAAATATAGAAACACAATATTTTGCATTATTTGAGAGATTATTCATTTTAAATATCAGATATAATTCAAATTGTTTGTATAGATACTAAAATTATTTTAAAATTTTGGAAAAGTGAATAACTTTTAACATTTTCACTCACACTGAAAATTTTCAATTCAGGTTTTCAGTCTTATGATTGGTTAGCACAACAGATCTCATTCTAACAAAATATCATGAGGAGAATAAGAAGCCCATTTCCTTCAAAAAAGGGTGGGAGACCACAAGAAATTATTCAAAGATCCATTTTAGAGTCCCATACAGGTGTTAAGACATGGTGACTATGTATTTGAGGTAGAATAAATTTTAAAAAAATGACTAATTGTAAGAGAAAGCTGGGTGTCCTGCACACTTTTACAGGAAATTACTGTGAATATGTTGCACCATGATAAATAAGAGATAAATTAGCAAGTTTTTTTGACATGAATAAGATACACTCATCAAATTTCATATTCATTAGTATAGTTTTTTCAAGATTCACTTCTCATACACAAATGTGGTATTTGAATAATATAGTAATTAAGTTTATTTCTAATTTCTCAGTAACTTGCTAATATGATTATTTATGCAATATTCCTGGATATCTACTGAATCCAAACTTTGTGGTGAAAGAGTGTGATTTTATAGTGTTTCTCTGTCACTAACAACTGACTGTAAGAGACTAATATGGAGACAGACAGAAAATCCTCAAATAAACCAAAGGTACCAAGAAAAGAATGGGTAATCTCACTAGAAATCACTTGAGAGAACTAAAGTCCGCTTAAATGACCAAAGACATTCACAGTGATTTTAAAAACGGTTAAATATATATAATATACAGTTTCCAATTCACAGAAATGTCTGCTTGTGTGATTTCACACTTTAAGTGCCCAAACTACAAACCACTTACTGTTAAGCGTCACTGTTAGATGTCAATAGAGCAAAATTAAAATAAGCCAATGAAATATGAGATCCCAAGATCCTTACAAAAATTTAAAAAATGAGTATAGATACAATCTTAACATAGAAATAAATACTAAAGTGAAAAAAATCACTAAAAATAGATTATTCCACAAATGGATTTTTATATGACTTTGTTTTTAAGATACAATGAGTAATACTATTTAACAGAAGATTAACTTCCTTCATTTAATGAACATTTATCACCTGTCATTATAAGATTTTTAAATTGATATTTGTGTTGGAACTCAATATAAAATCTTAACAGAAAAAATGCTTCTCATTCAAATAGCATACTGTAAACAAAAAGATATTTAAAAAAAAAAAAAAATTGAAAACAGTATCAGTCAAATGAGTTTTGTCAGACCTGAAAAACGGTGATTTTTTTTTTAGGAAAACAGAGTTAATATTGAGTAGTAAATAAGAGAATAATAAGTGATTTCCTTACTATTTTTAATCATGGCAGTTAAATGTCAAAATATAACCAGAGAAGTTGAAGATGTGTGTCAATGTCCTGTTCCTGTGTCCTGGAATGACATTTATGAAAGCATTTATACATATTCATTACCTGATCTCTCTTTCACTTGACTAGTCAATGAAGGTGCACCATAAAGTAGAATTTAGAAACTTGATCAAAGCAGGGTTAAAGTCAAATATGAATCTGATTCAAGACTATCTTATCTGTGCAAAGACCATAACTTTAACAATTAGAGTAATAATGTTTTCCAAGTATTGTGTGTTAATTTATTCCACTTAAATTTATTCTAAATGGTAGATAAAATAGAATAGCTATTGATCCATGTGATAGTTTAATACCTGTGTACATCAGGTAATGTTTAAATCACATTTAATCCATATATCTAAACAGTTATCATTTCTATATAGAGAAAGCATTTGAAATTATTTCTTCTAGGCTTTAGAAACCAATAGCATATTTTCACATTAGTCACCCACTGTGCAAAGGCACACCAGAACATCTTATTCTTCTATAAGAATGACTTAGTACCCAATGATGTATGTCTCCCTCTTCTCTTCCCCTGAATCTCCCCAGCCTCTGGTAGTCACCATTCTACTTTCTGCCTGTGTAGCATCAACGTTTTAAGATTCTACACATGCATGATCTCACACAGCTCTTACTTTTCTGTTTGGATTGTTATTTATAATTGTCTCCATTTCTATCAATAGTGTGGCATATACAGAATTTCATTCTACGTTGTGGTGGAAAGAATTACATTGTATATGTGTACAGTATTTTCTGCATTCACTTATCAATGGTGACCAATGTTTATATTTCTTACAAGCTGTTCTTAAATGATAGCCAGTTGATTGAAAATATGAGTTTATTCTCAAATACAAAGATACAGTAAAATGCTATAAAGGCACATTATTTCACTCCCTATTCTTTTTTTTTCTAGGAAAAAAAACAATGTATTTTATCAGAAATCATTTCTAGATCTAACTATGTAAATATGTTTATTATTTATTGTGTTGTATTATATTACATTTCTGATTAACCTGTTACTTTTTCTTTCATATATTAAAGTATTCTGATAACTACTTTCACTTTTTATTATGTATATGAATGCTTTGCCTGCATGTAAGTAAGTGCATCACATGTATGTATTGGCTCTGGAAGCTAAGATAGGATATTGGATCTTTTGCAACTGGAGTGAAGCACATTTGTTAGCCATAGTGTGGGTGCTAAAAATAGAAATCAGTTTTTATATAAAAGTAGTCAATGTTACTAACCACTGAAATCTCTCTAGCCAGAAGTTGCATATATTCTTTATTATTTAACTTGACAAATTGATCACCAACATTATGGGATACTATTTACTCATTATATAATGACTATATTTATCTCTGTACATCTTTTGATTTATAGTCTTTTTCATATGTCCAGCAAGTCTTATATGGAAAGGCCAGAGAAAGGTCAATATCAGGTGTGTGGTTTTCACATTCTCTTTTGAGATAGTGTCTGTCACTGAATCTGAAGCTCATCAATGCAGCTAGATGAAGTGGCCAGGGAGTCACCAGCTCTTCCTGGGTTTGTCTCTTCCAGTTGGGTGTTAGGTTAACAATTAATGCCATGTGTCCATTGTTTTATATATTTTTATTTACTAATTTTTATTTTATGTGTATGAATGTTTTGCCTGAATTTACATATGCATACCAAGTGCATGTAATGTCCATGGAGGTCAGAAGAAAGTTTTGGGTCATCTTCTAGATTTAGAATTGGGATGGTAGTTAGCCACCATAGGCAACCTGGGAACTAAACCCAGGTCTTCAACAATAAAGAAAACATGTTCTTAAACACTGATCAATCTCTCCAGTACCTCTGTTTTTTTTCTATTTAACATTATTATTATTTCTGTTATTAACAATAATTATTGTTAACAATAATGATTGTATATTATCATTATTATTATCTATTATTATTGTAATTAACATATTTTATTTATTCCCATATTCCAGTCTTGTGAAGGTGCTGGCGATATGAACTCAGATCATCATGCCTGTAAGCCATCTCCCCAACCCTGACTTTTTCTTAATTTCTTTCTACTTTTGAGTTAGTCAGCTTTCCGTTAATATAATAAATACTTGAACTGGTCAGATGATAAAAATAGTTCATTTTTTCTCACAGTATTAGAAATCCTAGCCCATCATTTTTTGACTATATTGACTTTTGGGTTAGGAGAATCAGCACATCCTTGTGGGGAATACGTCGTAGAGCAAAGTCATTTCACCTCGACGGAGTGCCCTTCACAGGAAAATTCCAGTGGCCAGACACCATGACATGAAGCTATATACTTAGAACCTCTACATTCTCTAAAGAATGCCAAGCTGCATAGCAAGAATTTAACACTGAGGCTTATGAGGGCTATTTCAGTCCCAAACTATGTAATTCCATTCCTGGCCTCCATCTTAAAATCCAAAATTTGTTAATGCATTACCTGCAGTTTCCAAAATCTTTACTGTTGTTAAAAAGTCTATGTCCCAAATCACATCTCTAAATCTATATAATCTCAGATATTAGCCTTTGCAGACATCGTGAAGAAAAAAACATAATTACAAAATACATTGACACAGTGTAAAATTTCTAAATGAAAAAGGAAGAATAGCTACGGAACCTGATCAAGACCAAAACCAGGCAAGTTAAACATAAAATCCTACCTCCATGCTTTGTTTCTGGAGCAACTCTGATGGCTGGTGAGCCTCCAAGATCCTGGGCAGCTCAGCCCTTACAGTGTTGCTGGAAGTCACCCCCACTCCTCTTCTTGGGGAGGTTTCACATGCTGCCTATCAGCTGGCTTTCCCCACATTCTTGCCATCTCTTTCTTGCTGGGGTCTCAATGTCAGAATAATGTCACCACAGGCACAATTCCCCAGGTAGTTTTGTGACAGAAGAGGGAGCTTAGGGCTCCCTTCCCAGACTCTGCCCTGGACATGTGAAACAAATTTTCACACTGCATCTTTGAGACACTGACAACTGCAGTCTTAACCATTTCTGTGAATCCCTGCAGGCATGGTTCTTATTGTCCTAATATAAAATGCTGGACTACTTTTAAATTATGACAATATCCCCACATCTGCACTTTTCTTGTATGTATAAGCTAGTTCCATTTTTTTTTCCAATATGTGAAATTTCCATTTTTTTCTTGAAATCTCTTTATTCCGGATTCTTACGAATTTGCCTAAAAGTAGTCAGGGACACTCTTGTTACTTGAACATTGCCTGGTATTTAAATTCCATCCACCAGAGTAACCTACTCCATCGTGTTTAAACTCAGCTTCCCACAAAATTTCAGGGTAAGAGAATAATGCCTTAATATTTTTTGCTATGTGTTGTATGAGTGTTGCCAGTCCAATCTTCATTGTTCTCGACTATACTCATTACAGTAACAAATCCTGAGAAGATCGAATCATAAAAATAAAAAAAATACATACTTTGTCTCACTGATTTCAGAATTGAGTTCAGGGTCAGTTAATACTGTTTCTTTTTTGCTTTGGTCAAGGCAGCTCACCTTGTCAGGATAAACCAAAATACTGTACCTCACTGTAGGGAAGTAAAACTTGGAGGGAGATTCAGGGCCGTCCTCTGATCCTTCAATGGTGCTACCAAGGGAAAAGAAGTAACCCCACATAACTCAACCTTATGAAAATTCTGCTGCTTATAAAAGTGAAAATCAAGAAATAAGCAGTCTGTGCATGGGCCTGGGAGCACACTGATGTTTGGAATTGCAGCAGGTTACTTTTATTTGTCAACTTTATTGTCAAATGTTTTTTTTTTTTTTTTTCGTACTCAACAGTGATTGTCTTTTTACAAAATAGTTACCTTGATGTCTCCTAGGAAGAGCTTTGGGTGAGATATAGGTTTCCAGCTTTGGCATTTCTCTGGATGCCTTTCTCTCTTCATTGTCCAGCATCAGTTTGCAGGTGCCGTATTCTCAGTTGAATGTTGTGCTTGTTTTTCTCTTCAGTATTGTGAAAAATCTCACTCTACTCTCTGTGAGCTTCTGAATTTGTGCTGAGTGGTCTGGGGTAAGGCAAATTGAGACACCCCTGTGCACTATCTGCTAATATTTTCTGAGCCTTAAAAACTATTATTTTCACATTTTAAAGATTGTTTATGATTTTTTTTTAGGTGAACTTCATTAAAGTAAATGTGACTGGTGGTTTTCCATGTTCTTTTTCTTAGGTATTTCTACCTTCTACACTTAGAAATTTTTGGATTATTATTTATTGGAAAAAGTTTTCTACATCTTTCTCATGTTCAAATCGCTCTAAAAGCTCAAATAGCTAGTGTGTATTTGTGTGTTAGTCTGTGTGAGTGTGTGTGTATATTTTTAGTATATCCAAAAATCTCATAAGCTTCATATTTCTTCATTTTTTTTCAGTGTTCAGTAGCCAGTCTTGAGATGTCCAGTTCTTTCTTTGGACCTTTTCTACTATTGATGCCTTCCATCATATTTTCCACCATGTACATCTTCTGATCAGTGGTTTTTAATACAATTTTACTAAATTTGTCTTTGGCAATTTCATATGTGTCTATATTGTATTCTGTGAACTGTCACCTACCACCCTCTTGTTATCCCTCCCATCCTGTCAGTCATTCCTCTTCATACATGTCCCTTTCCCACGTTTTTGTCTCTTTTGTGTGTGATCCACTGAGCTTAGCTCGGGCCTACTATGTGGCCATGAGCGTGGAGTTATCTATTGTAGATTGGTGTGCTTATCGGTAGAAATATTACTGAAAACAGTGACAGCTCCTCTCCCAGAATATATCAACAGTTATTAGTTCAGTAGGGACTCGAGGTCCTTCAAGCACTTCCCCATCCACGTGTGACTAATGAGAGCCCCAGTCTGTGAAGGCCCATTGGAGGCAAATGTAGTTGCTGTGGGTAACACTTGCAATCAGTGTGTTGTGTCCAGGAGACACAGTGTCAAAACCCTTCTCCTCTCCTGGCTCTCATGTTCTTTCTGTTCCCTCTTTCACAAATGTTCCAAAAGTCTTAGAGATGGTGGTATAATGACCTGTTCAGTGCTGTCAACCCCAGGATTTTCATCTGATTTTTCAAAATTGTTTCCATTTTTCTGTGTTCCCCTTTTATATTATTGAACTATTTTTCAATTTTCGTGATTACTGAGCTTCCTTAATCAGATGTTTTAAATTCATCCATACAGGCTATTGTTTCTGTGTTTATTTTGTTTTTCTGCTGATGCTGATTTTTGTTTTCATTCTGAATTTTTTGTTAACTATGTGTTTTGTTCATTTGTTTGCTTTGTTTTGTTTTTAGACATTTATTTTGTGACAGACTGTCACTATATTTACCAGGCTAGTCTTAAACTCTTGAGATGATGACTTTTACAATGGTTTCTTTTTTACTGAAATTTCTTCATTTTTGTTGGTGTGCAATGGCATTTGTTTATTGTAGAATTAGGGACATATTTTAGTCTTCATAATCTGATTTATTTGTGCTGAAATATACAGGAATTCTAAGAATTCTTCTTACATCTCTAAGCCTGTGTTTACTTGCAATATTTTATCACTAGATGGTGGCCTATGTCCAGGATTTATGCAATTGCTTTGTTTTGTTTTAATTATTTCAACACTAGAGAGCAATCTGAGCATAAATTCTTCTGAAATGTACCATGATTTTCTGTGTGTGTGTGTGTGTGTGTATGTGTGTGTGTGTATGTTGTGTTGTGTGTATGCATGCTACCATAAATTGGGGATATTAAAGCAGCTCATTCTCATAGGCCTCTCTATGAAAATAGGATTAGCAGAAACACTTCGTGCATATTCATAAGTTTGTTGTCTTACACTCAATGATTCTATCTGGTTTTGGTTAATATTCTGGTAGGGAAAGCCACATGGGTCCATCCTAAAACTGTGACTGCCAAAGCCACAAGCTTGCCATACCTGAGTCCACACCCCATTAGCTGAGCACACAATGATGAAACAGTCTTAAGGCCTGCTATGAAGATGGACTCATGTATCACCCAATACAACTGCATAAGTGGTTCCAGATGGAAAAAAAATTCTGATACCCAGGGTCACATACCTACAATGGCACTGGAATTATTCTAGAGGCTCCATCCATGATTATTTACCTGGAAAACAGGATCTTTATAATCTGTTCAGTTTATGAATAGATTAGCCTGGTACAGAGAAAAAACAAGTGGATGTTTACTTAATTACTATGTTACCAACTGCCCGTGGAGTCTTGATCAACCTTATGCTGCAAAAAGTTAAAGAATAGTACAGACAGTCTTTGGCCACCAAGATTGATGCTAAGTTCTATGACACTTGAATATTAAATAAGCACAGGGATAGAGGAGTAGGGAGTGGAGTTGTGCAAGCTGGTTATTAGATGTTTGTGCATTAGGCCAAATCCTGAAATTTCAGTGGGTCAGAACAAATCTATGGGTGTCCCACCAAGGCATGAACATCTCCTTAATGTCAGAGCATTATTGAAATTCTGTCTATAAGTTGTGTTATACGAACCTTTGATTTCTGACTGGTGCTTACTGTCTCTGTGCTGTGCTCAGCACTGTGCTCCAAAATCAAATCCGGGGTGGACTCGTGCCCTGCTGACCTGTGGTTGGAGTCCAGTTTTCCATATGTTTTCCTTGGTTGAAAGAGGACTGGTATATGTTGTCACTTATCCAAGTTGCCCACACAATTCCAACAAGTAAGAACAAGGTTCTCGTCTGGGATAAAAGTCCTGGTAATCTTGTGTCACACTGAATCATTGTGGCAGATATGGTGCTGGGATTCAAGTCTAAGGCTTGGATTTAATTCCTTTCATTGTCTCCCCTAGCCAAGAAATGTCTCTTTCCATATTTACTACAGTTGTGGGAACAGTTCATTACTTCCTTCTTATCTTTAATGCATGTTTACTTACTTAAAATGAAATATCAATGTTCTCTACTCTTGAAACTTCATCCATGTATACAGTGTCCTATGATCCTAACCCTCTTCTACTTCCCTCCTCTAAGTCCTCCTGCATCCCTGACATTCCTGCTTCCCATATTCATGCCTTCTTTCTCTTTTTTGAGAACTCACTAAGACTCATTATATTATACCCCAAACTCTGGCTTCTTTTCTTTCTGCCTTCCTATGCATTAATGAAAGTTTCTTGTGTGATTAGGTGTTGAAATTGTGTGTCTGTGAGGAGACCATAACTGTAGGATCTGATATAATCATCAGCTTGGCCTCTCCACTTGTTTGCAATTGAATTAGTAAAAATTTTCAACTTGTCTCTGAGCACAGTTGTAATTAAACATTACGCATATATTTTTAAGATGGAGTGAAAGTTATCTAGCCTTCTTTCACTAGGCTAATTTCCATTAAGTTTTCTTTGATGAATATTTAAATAATTTCATAAATTTCAGTTGTTATAATGCCTCACATGGCTATTGAAATACCGACATCATTTGGTCTGACACTACGTGGTCTCATATGGGCTTGCACATTGTCCTGTATAGGCTTCTGTTCTCTACTCCTTTGATATCTATTTGTTCCCAGATTTTTCGTGACATTTTTATCTCTCTTTGCCTTTTAAAATGAAAGAATGAAAAATTTCAGGGGAGATATTATATTCAAATATTTTGTTTCAGTAGGCTTAATTTATATTACTTAAATTATATAATTCTTTATATTTACGCATAAAACGGTAATGGTTTCTTTTATGTGGAGTCTTTATATTTGTTTCATGTGTGTGCCTGTGTGTGTGTGTGTGTGTGTGTGTGTGTGTGTGTGTGTGTGTGTGTTTGGGGAGATGAGGCAGAGGTTGACATCAGGTGTCTTCCTTTATGCCCTTCAACTATTATTTGAGACAGAGTCTTTCACTCAACCTAAAATTTACCATTTCAGCTACACTGGTTGGTCAGCAAGCACTTGGGATTTGTGTGTCTCTGCACCCTTCCTCCAACAAGGACTGAGCTTACAGACTGTGCTCAGATGTCTGGTTCTTTTTATATGGATGCTGGGGATCTGAACTCATATTCCCATGCTTGCACAACAAGCACTTTATAAGTTGTTTATAAGATAAGTATAAATATATTCTGCTTTTTAGAGATATTTTCAAAAATAATTTTAGGCTTCTTTCTTCCTGATAATACATGTAACCAGATATTTGAGCCTCAGATAAGATTAATATTAATTAGTATATTAATAGAGGGAAATTAGTAAAGTTTTATAAGCACTAGTGAACTATTATTTCTTAATAGATTCACAGAACAAAGATAAAAAGTATTAGACTGTTGTCATCTAAAATCAGAGTATATTGGTTATGTGCTTTTAATGTACTCATATAATTATATGAAAGTATCTTCAGATGAATCATAGTACAAAAAATAAGAAATGTAAATGAAACACTGATGAAAATGATTAGATAATGTATATGCATTTGTTCAAATATATCTAGGTAATAATATATGTGCACATACATACATACATATATACAGCTTTATATATATGTGTGTGTATTTGAGGATATATATATAATTTTATTGATCAGATGGAACATGTTAAAATATATCTTGGCTCATCTGAAACTAAGCCTATAAACACTGTCTTTACAATGGTAATTCTGTTTCCTGGTGATCAGTGAATGTCTCATTTTGTTTTCATGGTGATTCTCACATCTCAGTGTTTAGCACTGATGGTATCTTTGGTCAAGAGCAGCTTGGAGTCAAGTGTTCACTCCATAGTTTGAATATGAGATTACAAATGAATCAGTCGCTCGTTTGTTTAATTTTCTTCTCTGTCACTCTGAGCTAAATAAATCATAAATTGTTTTAGACAAAATAAACTGAAAATTTTCAAAATTATACTTTCTTAATAATTGTATGAAAAGGCATTATTTTATTTGCTAAGAAGAAAAGCTTGTGACATTAGTTGATTTTTTTGAAAGGAATAATGCTTCAAGATATGACATGTTTGAAATATGCAATATCCTTACATCTAAAGTTACAATTCAGTTGACAATCAGAAATATACCTAAAATGAAACTATATATGTGTGCCTATGTACAAGTGTACAAACATTCATTGTTAGTTACTATCATTCTAGATGCACAAGAATAAAAATGAGTCTTTTCCTGTAACATTAAAGCAATTTTTTGACATAGCTGTGATCAAAGAAATAAAATATTTAAAGGAAACAGACTAATTTTAAACCTGTTCAAATACGTGAATTTCACTCTTGATCAAATTTTGGTATTTTATATATGTCTACACAGATATATTTGTCTTGTAAAAGCACTTTTCTGGGGCTGGAAAAATGGCTCAATGGTTAAGAACACTAGTTGTTCTTGCAGAAGACCCAGGTTCGAATCCCAGCACCCACATGGCCACTAACAACTGTCCGTTACACCAGTTCCAAGGGATCCAACAGCCTCTTCTGTCCTCTGCAGGCATTGCACGACAAAGGTGTACTTACATACATGCAAGCAATACACATATACACATAAAATAAACACAATAAATAAAAAATACTTTTAAAAAGCTGTTTTCTTTGACTAGGCTTTCTAGGAATGTTATTTTCTTGACATGGGCTTGGTGGAATGGCATTGTCAATGGAAACATGCACACTAGTAAATGAATAACAAGTTGATTTATGGTAGGTTGTAAATGTCACGTGAGTTGCCAAATATCAAGCATAAAAGGACAACCATGTGTCTCCTTGCTTCATCCACTGCAGCTTCCCTAAATTTTAACCTTTCTGTAATCTATTTTTCTTTATAATTCAGTTCACCCCCATTCACTAGTCTGTTTTGCAGAATTTATTTCTGACTCTCCTGTTGGTTTGAAAACTTTCTCTTTCTGTCATATACTTTGCATGTAACTGACTGATTATCCCTAATAAAACAGTAAAACAATAAAAATTGATCATTAAAATAATATCTAACCAGTGAATTCTGTGTTCTGTTGTATTTCTGCTTTTAGTAGTGTATTTATGGATATGTGTGTATGAATGTGTAAATATTTGCAGTTGGAAATCCAATTTCAATGTTGACTGTGCATTTGACATATCTGTCAGTAAGATATATCTAGATTATGCTTATAGATATATCTTTTGTGATTTATGATTATGAGACTGCATCTCTACATGTACCTGGAATCTATGGCAGTATTCTTAAAATTGAAAGTCATAGGACTTTAATTTTTCATGAAATTCATATTCATTTCATTTTTATTTTGTGTGTATGTAAGTGTGTGGTATACTACGTGTGTGTGTGTATGTGTGTGTGTCTGCATGTATTTATAAATACCACCTATGTGTCTTGTGCACCGGGAGGCCAGAAGAGGGCATTAGATTTCCTGGAACCGGAGTTACAAGTGATTGTGAGCTGCCATGAACATTCTGGAAACTGGTCCTTAGCAAGAGCATGGTGCTCTTAATCACTAAGCTGTTTCTCCAGCCTAAGAAATCCATAAAATCCTTTATTTTTAAGTATAGTATTCTATTGCAATTCATGAATTATTAAAATTAATTTTAAGACTATTGTAATTTAATTCACAAAAGAAATACATTTCTCTTTTTAAGTGTACTATTCACTAGTTATCAATAATTGCAAAGAATCTATATACTTTATTTTCATTCCTGTTATACAAATTACCATTTACCTTGAGTTATGGTTCTATTTAATTTAAGGATAAATTATAAATATTAAGAAAATAAAAAGTGATACATATTAAGAAAATAAAAATAACAGAATGGAATTTCAGAATGTTTTGCAAGGCTAGGTTTTACAAATATTTCTAGGCCTATAGGTAAAAGGCACTCCAGAACTAATCCAAAAAATGTATTAGAACTGAACAAGTCCAGCGGTAGTCAAATATAAGAAAATGCCAAGGAAATTCAATAGCAGTTCACACTGTGAAAGCAAGGTTGTGACCTGGAAAGCAATTCCTGTGTTAAGGTTCTACCTTCTATGTATTTGGACAAATTAGCTGAGGTAAAGAATGAATTTGCTTTTTTTTTTTTTTTTTTTTTTTTTTTTTTTTTTTTAAAAAACCTGTAGCCCCAGCTGTCCTGGAACTCACTATGTAGACCAGGCTGGCCATGAACTCACAAAGATCCGCCTGCCTCTGCCTCCCAAGTGCTGGGATTAAACTAGCACTACCAATAGTGCAACCACATAGAAAAACAAGACTTTTAAAATATACTACAAAATGCTAATAAAATTCTATCCTTCTGAAAATGATTATGGTCCACTGTTTATGCATTAGTTGAGTAAGACATAGTTTTCATATTAAGTAAAATGACCAAAAGCTGAGAATGAAAGAAAAGGTCTAAAATCTATCCATATAGAATATGCAAGGTCATGCTTAAAATGAGCAATTTTGTCACAGGCAAAAAATAATCTATCATATTATACTTCTATTTGTAAATTATATTCATCCCAGTCTGTGATACTGGTTCACATATCTGATTTTAGCATACAAAATCAAATCAATATATGACTGACTGGGTTTCTGCTTGATTACAATAAAATTGGGATGATTATCATTAATACCTGAGTGTATACATAGGGAGTTAATTAGAATACATATTTCCAATTATGCATATATGTAAAATGCAAGCATATATGCAAACACACATAGACACATATATGTATATACATATATGTATGTATATATGTGTGTGTACATGAATATATATGTGTATATGTTGATAATGCACAGAGTCATCCTTTTACATCAGTGGGAAATTGAATCTAGGATCCTTCCATACCAAAAATCTATTGATGGTCAAGTATTTTATATGACATAATATTTGCATAAAACCAACACAAAGAATTCTTTGCATTTTAATCTTTATATTACTTATAATAGTATATTACTACTTATAAACACTATAGTAGTATTTACAATGTAATTTGCATGTAAATGTATAAATAGTTGCTATATTTTTGTTTTAGGGAATGACAAGATTAGACATTTGTGTTGTTCAGGACATATATAATCATTTTCATTCTAACTGTATAGTATACAAGCTGTGTTTTGAATGTATGGCAATGTAATATTCAGAAGGAATTGTGTGCATGTGTGTGTGTGTGTGTGTGTGTGTGTGTGTGTGTGTAAATAATATGAGAGGAAAAACAAGTAGATTATACAAAGCCCTAGGAAACTATCTATAGTTATCTTTATCATGGAATATGGGAATCTCCTGTATTTAATTATTCATTTAAAACCAAAATACTGCTTTAATATTTAAGGATGGCTTACTAATTCGCTGATGTCAATTTGTTACTATTTTAATCTTAGAAAAAAAATTGTTTACTATGCCTTCAGAAATGAGAAATTTTCTTAAATTCATTTGCTATTTCTTACATTCAAAGAATTTAGCAAAAAACTTCCTAACTACCAACATATCATGCAGCTTCAAACTTAATTTCATTGACATTTTTCTATAAATAAGTAACAAGACAACACTTTTTAAGATACACAGTGATTTGTTCCATTTGAGTGTCAATGTTATATTTGAATTTACATTCTTTAACATAAAATGCATAGGGATGCTTTAATGCTAAGTACATTTATATCTTCAAACTGTCCTGTCTATAGGAATTTTAAATTCTCACTATTCTAGATATTCAAGGTCATGCAAGAATAGCAGAAGCATATGTGAGGCATGAACAACATAAGACTTATAAGAATTGTAAGAATTTCTTAAATGTTCATCAACCATTCTATTTAAAACTTTTATTATCACAGTGAAAGTATAACCTAATCTGAGCTTTAAAGATGGATTTGGTTTCATTAGGTGTAATAGGATGAAATAGATATAAAATTAGCAGCAGTGATAGATGATAGACACATAGATGATAGATAGATGATAGATAGATATAGATAGATAGATAGATGATAGATAGATAGATAGATAGATAGATAGATAGATCAGTCTTTTCTTCATAGATAAATGATAGATACATAGATGATAGATATAGATGATAGACAGATAATAGATAGGGGATAGATTTATAGATAGATGATAGACGATAGATGATAGACAATGATAGATAGATAGATTGGTAGATGATAGACAGATGATAGGTAGATAGATAGATAGATAGATAGATAGAACAAAGATATATACATACATAGATGTATACATAAATAGATAGATAGATAGATAGATAGATAGACAGATGATAGATAGATAGCATCACATGAGTCACCGCCAATAAATAAATAAATATTACTGAGTACACCTTGCCAGAAATACAGATAAACTGCGTATTTTTACAATGCCTGAAAATTTTGAGTAACAATAAATTCACAAAAGATCATAGTTTCAAAGGCAGCAATTTTCCAGCTGGTTTCAGTGTTTCTTGTTAAACCTGGCCAAGATGAACATAAGCTCTTTTGCTCCAGTCATAATTACTGATATTTCTCAGACCATCCACTACACATTACACTTTAAATATATCTCTACCTATCCTTTCATCCATCCATCCATCAATCTGTCTAATGTCTATCAGTCTAATATGTGTTAGAAAGTGGCTGCAAAGTCCTAGAGAGGAAAGTAATTTGAAGAGACCCATGAAGCCAAATCTGAGGATAGTCTCTGTATTAATAAAGAGCCTAAGTGAGCTGGAGAAGCTGCTGCTCTGATGAGTTTGACCACTGTGGGTCACAGGATTGAGAGTGGGGTCAAGTTCAGTTGTAGAGACAAATGGCAGGAACATGTCTAGAGGGAGTAATGGATAGATGGATGAACAGAAGGTTCTGACAGGCGACCAGCAGATGAGCAGAGGACAATTGAGCTGTCCTCATCAACACCATGGACCTAGATGGCCTGGGAGCTTTCTGCCTGGAAGTCCTCAACGCACACTGAGTGGTTAGATGGTGTGTCCGAGAGGGCTATTGTCATAGCAATGCTGGAAGTCCACTTCTTATTGGATCCAGGTGAGTGAGTTACTCCCTATTCTCAGTCTGTGTTGATGGACAAGTTCTTTGGCCTGTTTTCCATGATTATGAGCTTAATATTTCCTTGAATCTCCACAGTTGAAATTCACACCGATAAATTTATAGGATGGCATTCTAAGATTCATCCTCAGTACTGAAAATGAAATCAAAAGCTGCTTGTGAAATCAAATGTTTCTGAACAAGGCACAGCCTGAAAATCTACTGTTTTACACAACATCGATTAACTTGGAGCAGGACACTGACTGAGCTCAACATATTAAAACACAAAAGAAAAACTAGAATACAAAACCTGTACTTTGAGAGTCAGAAACACCTTCAGACCAAACTATATTATGTTTCTGATTACCTCTGGCTGTGACTTACCTCTGGCTGTGACTATGTGACCCTCCTCTTCCTATAGCTGTGAGAGCTAAACAGAGTGTATATGCATTTAATCTATTCCATATTGTCTTGTTATGAATCAATCATCTACCTAATTTATCCTCACTTTATTTCCACACTCTTACAGATTAAGTCATCAGGAGAATAGACTAATTATTTTTCAGAGATTAATTAATTTATTTTGAAATCAAATTATAACCTAATACCATAGAGATAGAAACGTGGCAGGACTGGTCAGGTTTTTTTATAATTATCATTTTTCTGTTTTCATTTTCATACTTTGAAACGTGCTACTGAAATTTGTAAAACTATTCTATGTGTCTTCCTATCCCCATGCCAATCCTTCACCATGAATTTCTTCAGTTCTCTTTGGAAGTTAAATTTCTTATGTGATATTAGAAAGAAACTGTAGAAAATTTTCTGCAACAAATTCGCCACTGTGTTATAAAGATGGATCTTAGAGGCATCTGTTTGTTTCTGTCAAACTGATCAGTTGGCTTTTATTGATTTTGTTTTTCCAGCCCCTTTTTAGGTTAAGTGTGGTTGAGTTTGTGAAAACTTATGATCAATTTGTTACAATGACCATAATTTTTGAACCTATGCAATCTTCCTCCTCACAGTAGATGTTCTCTGAACAAGAGTCTGTTCTGGGTACCAGCAAGGTCTTGGCCTATCTATCCTTTCTCTTAGCCTCTGATTTCTGCTCAGGACCTCTCTCTCCACCTCTCCCCTATCTACATATGTAATCTAATCTAATCTAATCTAACCTAACCTAATCTAATCTAATGTAATCTAATCTAATCTAACATTGATCTATCATCTATCTAAACTATCCATCCTCCATCTTTCCATCCATCCATTTAATTTATACCTATTATCTACATCTCTCTATCATCTCCTGTGTATCGCTATAAAGATATTTAGAATATCTTTGATCTTTTGGAAAAGATTTGATCAAGTTTGGGCATTTTGGCAATACTTGAGTGGGCGAAGAGGAAAAAAAATAGTCCAATGGGTATGAAGGGTGAAAGGCTGAGAATGGAGTTATGAGGTCAATATGAAGTGAGGCCAGGGCTTTGTGGCCATTTCAGTGTAGAACAGAGAGGTTCCTATTGTCCTCATGTTCTACTTCTTCATTCATTTCTCCTGTTGTGGTTACTAAAAGAAACAATGTCCCTTACTATTCTTGCCTTTCATCTTCCCTAAAGCAAGGGAAACATATGTGGCACATAACAATACATGTTTGAATTTTTCTTATTTTTTTCTAAATAAAAATGCAACTTTGCTATAATTGCAATTTTTGAAAATTACTTGGCCCTCCAATGCACCCTATCATTTCTGTCTGGCACACCTGGGTATCCACTGTCCCCCAGGTTGTCTGATTTTTCCCAGAGGAACGGATGCATAAGATACTCAAAGATACGTTCAATACTTTCTGCAAGTAGGCCTGAAATATGCCATGGGATTCTCAAATCCCGGTTTGTAATAGCTTCTTTGTACTTTGTTTCCCATGATCCCTACTGTCTTATTAAGCTTTGGTATTTGGGAGGTTTGACTATCCAGAAGAAATTAAATATTTTCATATCAAATTATATTGCAATAAGTATTGTTAAACAATTTCCTTTAAAAGTTAAGTAAATTGTACCCTTATTCATTTAATCAATTTAAAATAATATATCTTTAATGTTTTGCTAACATTTTACTATAATATAATTTTATAAGTGTGTTTAGTTTTTATTTTATTCAAAAATTTTATTTGATTCTCATTACTGTTTTAAGTAGCAATATTAAATAGTCAACACTATTAATTGGCATGTCTTTTCAGAGCATAAGGACTTTATAAATGCTCCCACAGGGTTCAGGAACCAGAAAAACTAGGGCAAATGTCTTATATGGAGATAACTTTCCATTTTAATTATGTTGAAGTGTATATACCTAAATACAGTGTTTTCATGTTCTTCAAGATGATCTTTCTGTGAAGAGATGGCTTGGGTCCAATTCCAAGATGTTTTCAGGCATGTAAAAATGTTTTAAAGCAAATATGTGCAAAGGTAAAGGAGAGATAGCTAAAGAACTTGTGCTGACTCTGGATTGTGATTTAGGTAGAAAGGCATACAAAACAAAATCACTATGGAAGAGTCTCGGGCAGCAGGGTAGTTTAATGTAGAGATTAAGTGTCAGTGAAGTACTCAGCCACAAATAGAACATCTACGGCCACTTCTGCAAGGCTTCAGGACCACTGAAGATGGGGCTGAAAAATACAAGACTCAGGTCTGAGAAAACCAGAGCAAATTAGTGTCTTCTGGACATGCAGGACCACTGCGCTAATGAACTCACAGCGGTTTGTAGTTGCTTGTACAATACCTGCACAAGATCAAGTCAGTTAATAGTCCAGAACGAATGAGAGAGAGGTTTGTAATTCCCAACCCCTGAGGAATTATCGATTGTTATGACTTTTGCACGAGGGAGAGTCAGTTTTTTTAAGATTGCGCTCTCTTCACTGAGGTCAAGTCAGCCTATCTAGAGTCTCTTGTTTTAGGAACATCAGCACTTCCTCACCTAGCCGTAATCAGTTTTCTATATTATTTCAGCTAAAATTGGGGTCTGCTGTTCATTTCTCTAGTTCTATGCTGGGTTCTGTATAAAATACACAAAACATTCAAAAATTCAGTAACAATAATAAAACCAGTTGCTGTGTTCAAAATTGAAAAATAAATAAAAAAAGGATTAAAATGAAAAACAAAGCCTACTGCATTAAAAAATGAGAATGTGGTCACTTGTAGGTCCACCAAGCACTAGTGGATGGCCACGTACCTAGATGTATATAGTCAGTACAAAGTGGGCTTCCTTACCTAAAATCCATCAAACTATGTATATATGTATGAAAATTGCAAAAATTCAATAATAAATGAAAATTCAACTTAAAAACATTAAAAATAAATAAAGAGGAAACACATTTGGGAGAGCTTGGGAAGGTGGCAGTGAATCTTGGAGGAGATAGAGGAATGAGATATGAAAAGAATGAGAATACATTGTGTGCAATTCTCCAAGACTTAATGAAAAAATACTAAATAAGAATCCAGTTTTATCCTGCCTTCTCTGTTGTAGTCATTCTGCCTTCTTTTCTTTTTTTATCCAACCCTGCACCTCCATACTTTCAATATAGTATTCTGAAGGGAGTTACAGAATCCCTTGAAAAAAGCTTGATGAAAACTGTATCTACCAGTTAACTTTCCTTCTTGGGATTCAGGACAAGGTGTCTACATTCAAATATTGACCAACATATATATGAGCCATGTTGACTTTAATAACGACTCTTCTTCCTCTCCTGCACATGCTCACTTTCCTTAGTGACAGATGGTAGGCATCTTTCTTGCTCTTTCCCTATTTTGTCTCTGGGAAAATTCCTCTTGACATTCTGTAGGCCAACAAATTCCCTGTCTTGAAAAGTACTTCCAAGTCATCACAGACTTAATCTGGCCCTCTTCATCAAGAGTGCTCAGTGTAAGTCCTTCATTTTAATTCTGTTCTGCTCACACATACAAATTCATTTCTGTAGCTCCTTTGCTCTGTGGTCTCCTTTTTCACTTTACAAGTCCAGGAGATGCTGTTGTTTCACCACATATTTTGCCTTGTAATTCAAGATAGTAAAGCTAAGACTCATGTCGTGGTCTCCTGTAATTTCCACTATAACAGTTTAAACTCTCACCACAACAGTTAGACAACACTGCTGATGGTTTTGTCCTCTAGAGGATCAGCAGTGCTAGCACTCTCAGGTTATCCATCCCAGTTTTGGCACTGCTTGTTTAAGAGGCATAGATTTTCTCACCAAGGGCTCTCTGGTTCTAAGATGTGTTTTGGATGGATACTTAAATGCATTTGGACTTTGAGACTCCATAATATTTTGAAGCTATGATTAGTTATATCAGCTCTTCTGTGATAGAGATAATGACCCGTTCATGAGACACCAAAGAGGCCCTTTGCTCACACTTAGCTGCTTATTAATGACATTCATTTTCTCCTCAGTGCTATATATGGGCTCAGGATGTTTCAGAATTGCCAGTCAACCTTGCTCTTTTCACAGACACATTTCCCCTGAATCATTCATTTTCCTCGATGGTCATTCATGGATTCTCAATTTTTAAAAACATTTATAAGATGAAAACAAATATTTATGAAGTAAATTGTCTCTATGATTATTATTATGTTGAATGAATTACCATTCAACTGATATATGTTTCCATTTTGTGCTGACTCAAACTATAAAGTTATTCATTTTAAAACGGCAGAAATATTTTTTAAAAAACCTTTCTTTACAATTTGAGAAATAACAAAGTATGTTTATCAAAATTTAAAATTGAAATTTGTACTGTAACATTTTAATTTTCTCTATTTCAGATTAAAGTTCAGGGATTAATTCTTTTTGTGAGTTTTTTTTTCACTAAATAATATTAACTATATGACAGAAATCCAAATAGTGCCTTGGCAGATGAGTATAGTGCTGAGTGTTTTGGCAATAATTTTCAATGGTTTATAAAAGTATTTTTTAAAATACTTTTCTTTTGAGAATTTCATACAGGAGTGATGTATTTGCATTGTTTCCACACCTCCCAGTCCCCTGGCAACACCCCTCATGCCTTTCCCACTCTTCTTTGCTTATTATTATTATTATTATTATTATTATTATTATTATTTTGGTCTTTTTGAGACAGGGTCTCCCTGTAGCCCCAGCTGTCCTGGAACTCACTATGTAGACCAGGCTAGCCTTGAACTCACAGAGATCTGACTGTCTCTGCCTCCCGAGTGCTGGGATTAAAGGCATGTGCCACCATGCCCAGTTATACATACATACTTATGTTTATGCATGTCATTACGCATTCCATTGACTTGGTCATTGTGCAGATCTTGTTAGACTGCCTTACTGAGAGCATCAACTAACTGCTGTTGTCCTTTCGGCTCTTGCATTCTTTCTGCCTTAGGTGTAAAGATTTCATTGTATATTTTGAGTTATGACTACTCATCTCACAATCACTTATGCTCTTCAACTGACCAGTTGTGGAAGTTTGTTATGAAAGAATCTTCTCTGATGAATGGTGAGAAGTACACTTGTCTGTGAATCTAAGGATATATATTTAGAATATAGTAAGGAATTATGTTGTTCTAGAAGTGACATAAGTGGGTAATTCTCTACAGACTATGACCTCTGTAATCATATGTACTTGTCTAAATGTTAACAGTAATATGCATGAATTCCTTCTTTTTTGCTGAGACTTAAGTCCAATTACACAGCTGTGAATAACCACCAAGATAAAAGTGCCAGTACCACAGGGGTTGAGATATTTTACTGGGATGGACATTGCTGCAGTTCATAGACTTTACAGCTGGGTAGAATCATTGATTTTTCTCCCTTGGCATCTTGCATAGTATTTTCTGATACTATGACAACTAGTCTTCATGGAGGAGGCTTGTTGATCAGTTCCAGCTGAAATGATCCAAGTCTTGCATCAGACGTATGTTATTTCTTCAGTAAATGGGTCTTAATTTCACATTCTGGAGGCAATCAAGAGAAGTGTCAATAACCTGTGATGTTTTGGAAACCTCTTGGACTACCTTGACCATTAACTCAAAGGGAGATTTTCCTTGACTAGCACAGTGATCTTTCTATGACAGCCTTCAGCTGTACATGTACACTTACATATACGTTATATGTATTTTTTCTACTAGGTTTATGACATAACACATTTTTTTGGCTTTTCACACCGCTACACATTAGTTTCAATCCCTCTTTCTTTCCTCTGTCCATGTGTCAGCCTCCCTCCTCCCTCCTCAGTTAAGTACCTCCATTTCCCCCATTTTCCCCTTGATAACAACTGTAACTCTATCTCCCTCTCTTGAGCTCCTTCTATCCCTTTACCAGAACATTTTTTCCCCTTTTTCCTGGCTTCTTAGGTTACATCAGGAAATATACTCACACCTAAGAACTTGGAGCTAAGATCCACAAATGAGAGAGAATACATTTGTTTTTCTGAGTCTGGGTCACTTCACTTAGCAAAACAGTTTCTAGTTCCATCCATTTATCTGCGAATTTCATGACCTCATCTTTTTTTTTTTTTTAACTAGTGAATACAATTCTATTGTGTAAATTTACCACATTCTCAATATTCTTTCATTTATTGAGGGCAATTTAGGTTGTTTCCACTTCTTAACTATTGTGAAATACCAATATATATGACTGTGCATAAAGTATCTCTGTAGCAGTATGAATCCCTTGGGTATATGTCAGGGAGTCATATAATGGGATTATATAACAAATTTATTTTTAGTTTCTTAAATAAATGCTGATTTCCATGGTGACTTCACCTGTTTACAGTCCTAGCACTAGTGGATGAGGGTTCTTTTTTTCCACATCCACGCCAGCATTTGGCATCATTTGTTCTCTTGACTTTAGCCATTCTGACTGGCATTGGATAAAATCTTAAAGTGCTTTTGATTTGCATTTCCCTAATTCCTAAAGATGTTAAAAACTTTTAAAGGTGTTTCTTAGTTATTTTTATTTCTTCTTTTGAGAACCCTCTGTTCAGAGCCATAGATCATCTTTTAATTGGGGCATTTTTTTTCTTGCTTCTCTTTTGAGTTCATTTTATAATCTGGATATCAATCCCCTGTCAGATGTGTACCTGGTGAAGATTTTCTCCAACACTTTTGATTTCCTCTCTACTCAGTTGGTTGCTTTCTTTGCTGTACAGAAGATTTTAAATTTAATGATGTCCCATTAACTCAATTGCTGACCTTAATTCTGGAGCGACTGATGACAGATTTAGAAAGGACTTTCCTGTACCTGTAAATTCTGGAGGGAATTGTATTAGTTTAAAATGTGAAAAATACACAAGAAATATATATGAATGCATGTGATTAGCTGATGGCTAGATAACAAAAAAGTGCCATTCAAGGAAAAACTTCCTATTAGTTGGTGGTCAGGGTAGTCCAAGATACTCACAAAATAACTAGGGATATGTTAGTGCTCTTGAGTACCTCCAAGAACTCAAAAGAAAGACCCTATTGCTGAAGACAGGCCATATTTCAAACAGAACTTGTAGAAATCTAGCTGGAGCTGATATGGAAACTTCATCCTTTAGATTAAGTTGAAATTTTAATTAAGTTTTAGTTTGCATTTCTCTAAATACTAAGAATGTTGAAATTTTTAAGTATTTTTTTTTCTTTTTGTTTGTTTGTTTCTTTCTTTGTTTGTTTTTCAAAGTGGATAAGAATCAGGTTACCCCAAATTCCATGTACCAGCATGGTAACAGTTGCCTTACAGTTTTATAATAACAGAACAAAAGTCATAAATCAAGATACTTTTCAAATACATTGGAGGATATAGTCAGTAGGCAGGTCACAACAAAACGAGGTTTTTTTTTCTCTCTTTTAAGTATTTTTTTTTTTATTTTGTGTATAAGTGTATTGCCTGCATCTATAGCAGTGTATCCATATCGTGCGATGCCTACAAAGGTGAAAAGAGGGCATCAGATCCACTAGAAATGGCGATATAGATTATTGTTAGCCGCCATATGCTGGGAATCAAACCCAGATCCTCTTCAAGACCATCCAATGTTCTTAACTGCTGAGCCATCTGTCCAGCCCCAATTGAACTGTTTTTAAGCCGTTCTTAGCCATTTTCTTTTTGTAAAGTCAATAAGAAAATATATTTTAAATGTTCTTCCCATAGTCCTGGCTTGGAACTCACTATGTAGTCCAGGCTACCCTTGAACTTGCAGAGATCCAGCTATCTCTGCCTCCCAAGTGCTGAGATGAAACGCATGTGCCACCACACCTGACGATTTTAAGTATTTTACAACAAAATGTAAACAGGAAGAGATGGATATATTAGTTTGACTGAGCCATTCAACAATGCATACCTCTTTTAGGCTTCCATGTTTTAAAGTTAAGTATAAAAACAAAATTCCTTAATTAAAACTATGTTCTAAATCCAAGCATTGTTTCTTAATTGTGAGGGATTTTCTTGACCTTTCCACTAATTATTATTTCACACATTTCAACCCTTAATTATCCCTAAATCCAGTTGTTCTTGCTTTTAAGGACATGAACAATCTTTGATTTACCTTTCATGATGATTTTTAACGTATGGATGGCAAGAACTCCTACTCATTCCCCAGTTATGACAGTAAATATAAAGGGTCTTTATTACCCTTCTAGTAAAGATGGAAAGAAATTCAACTGTCAAATGCTGCAACTAGGTTCTGCTTCCAAAAAGTCTTCCTTCTCAAACCTAGTTTGGTAGCCTGCTTTTGCAAACCTTATTCCCAAGAAACAGGCAATTACTTCATTAAGAAGGGGGAATTACAGGAAGTAGAATTGAGAAACAAGAGAATATGACTTCTCTCCTCAATTTGAATGGATGTACCAGAAAGCTGGTTTTTTGTATGTACATATCTCTTTATCCTTTAACCCCTGTTTCACATATGCCATCTACAGTGTGAATGATCAACCGACTTCCATATCTTTACCTGTTTTACTACTATATCATATCTTATGTTTATGAGGCATTTAGAAAATCAACACTACGTACCACATTTAATGTTCAAAGTTTGTCTGATTTCTTGTTCTTTTCTGTCTAAGCTCAGGTCTGTGGTCAGTTACTGCAGCATCAATTTCAGTCTTTTACTCTCATGTTTATGAAACCTTTCTCACTGAGTTGGTTGTGTAGTCTATCCATTTATCGAATACTTTCTGAAAGCATATTATGAACTCAACAATGAATGAGTTAATGTTACAGCAATAAGTGATTTATAAGCAAGTTCCATTACTATAAATTTTATTATGATGAATTGAAAAAGATAATATAAAGATCATTGTAAAATAATGGCTATGGACATGGCTTTGGTTAAAGCACTTGCTAGTAAGTATGGGGACCCGAGTTTGAATTCCTCAAAACCACATAAATGCCATGGTGGCATGGAATCCCATCTGTAAACCAGTCTTGGAAGATGGAGAATGATGATACCTAGCGAAAGCCAGCTAGTGAGACTGCCCATCTTGAAAAGCTCTTGATTTAATTGGGAGAAAGAATGATCCAGGATGATTCATGACACCAAGATTGGACTTCCACACCCACCCACACACTTGTTCACACATGCATATAAAACATGCATACACTCATATGCACACCATACACAGAAAACAGGCAAAAGAAAAAGAAATAAATTTAAGTAAATGATAAAAACAAATAGGATTTATTTGTTTGGGATAGAGCTAAGGTAGTCAGCCTAAAGGTCCTTGAACATAAGAGACAGCTGATATTTTTATAACATTAAAGGAAATTTAATATCCAGTGGCTGGAGAACTCTTAAAGCATTATCATCTGTGGAGGCACTGTTATGTAGTTACTTGGATAAGATAGCTGCTCATTGGGCATGACACAGCTATTAGATTATTAGGTATAATCTATTTCTGGTTGGCTGATTATGAGAAGCAAGAACGAGACTGTGACAGGTTAGCTTGCTGAAGCATGCTTACTGATAAGCAACATCATTGAATGATTCAACAGACTCCAATGGCCAGCTGTCACCATAACCACAATCAGACTTTCCCTTAGTTTTACAAAGCAAAATTATCAAACAAAAGCAATTCAATGAGATTGTTGTGAGACAATTTTCTATTGATTTCTTACATTTCTTTACATCATCTGAGCACAGGCACTAAAAGCTTTTATTATATCCTGTAATTTTCAATACTAGATAACAAGCGAGAGACAGAGAGAAAGAGAGAGAGAGAGAGAGAGAGAGAGAGAGAGAGATATTGCTCTTTTTCCCCATGGCAAAGGACATATAATTTTACCATACTTTATAATTAAGATAACATTTCTCTCTAGATCAGGTTGGGAAAATTTATCATTGCACCTTTAACATATTAGATTTCCAGAAATTTAGGTTTTGGTTGTATGCTAGTCTGGACACAAACCTATTGCTTGTGCATCATTGACTCAGACCTTTCTACTTTGCCTTTACAAAGGGAATGCAAGCAAACAAAATGCTCAAGCTGCTTCATATATAATTTGGAGAGTCCTATTTGTTCTGACCCAGATGTCTCTGTTAACAACAGAGCTGTCAGGCTGATGGGTTAGGTTGCAAAGTAGGTGAACATCTCAAGGCACTAAGAATTCTTGATAAAGAAACTGCTGCATGATATAGAAGAGTTGACCATGAACCTGGACAGTGAACAGAGGACAGCTTCAGGGTATGCTATGTGAACTGTGAGCTGAATCTATTTCTCCTTTCCTTATTCCTGATGGTTGAATTTTTTTTTGAACAACACTTTGCAGCAATTTTTAATTACACGATTTCAAATTTAAATTGATATTTTTCCATTTTTCTGTGTTTATAAAATTTAACCCTTTATAAACTTATTCATTGAATTTTTGAGATTTTCTTACAACATAATTTGATGACATTTAGACCCAGAACCCCTATCTGCTGCAAGGGGAAGAGATGGTCTCTTTCAAGGATGGGACTCATGATAGGTTAAACAAGTTCCAGAAGATGGACCCACACTGAAGGGCATTTGAGGGTCACAAAATAGATTCAAATTTAACTCCTAAAAAAATAACAACTTGGGGATTACGGGCTTTTTCTGTTTTGGAGGATTTAATTGTTAAGAAAAATAATAATGTCTTGCTCAATGAACTTATCAATGAACTTATGAAGGTGAGAAGCCCACAGCTTAATGGTCACAGTCTCATTGTGAATCTGTGTTGCCTGTTGCTTTGGGAGGCCCTGCTTGATACTCTGAAAACGAGAAACACAAAACACCTGCTTATTATCTCATTACTGTGAGAAAATACATATTTTCAAATCTGTGCCTTTATGTTAATATTGTCAGAATTTTATGTCTTTTACTATTATTGGAAATGATTATTTAGAAGTCATTAAAAAGGTTTTAGTAAGGTGAAATCTCATCTTTAAACTACACATCTTCATTAATGTGGAATGCAGGCTGAGGATAATTTTTATTCTTGACATTTTCTAAAGTTATACCTATAAAAAAATCTGAGTTGCATTGACTGACAAATAGACCCCATGCATAGGAAGTTGACTTTAATCTGAAAACCAAAGTACCAGGGCATGCCTTGAGTCCTTATACTGCTGGTGGCAGTCACTCTGCTGCCTGACCCATCCAACAGCTGGCTTGTCCCCAGCTCTCCCCTGCCTCACTCTTAATAACCCCCCTTCTAGATTAAGCTTGACCTCTCCTTCATCCATCGTCCTTACAACCATGACAGTCCCATGTTCTTCGTACTCTCATGAATATGTACTAATTTCTTTTCTCAGAATTTCCTCACCACAGTTCCCCAAGTGTTCAATGTTCCTTACCCTTTATAATAAATCCTGAATGTCCTGCCCTCTAACTATCTTTCTCCTTGGATTCTCCTTGGATAAGCAGTTCTTATTATGATATCATGGTGACACACTGGTGACCTAGCATTCATCTCATTTCCTTTAGTAATCTCTGCATAATTTATTAGTTTGTCTGTTGCTTTCCACTTCCACTTACTGTAGGTGGGACTACCTCTTACTTCCATCTGTCAAGTACACAGAGAAGTTCCTGCTCAGTAGAATGTAGTAGCCCAAACATTAACAGTGACTTAAGTGCTAGATATTTAATTCATATGTATGTTATTTCATGTTTACTTTGGCTCAGTGTTGGAAAATAGTGATAGAAGACATTGACGGATTTATTTTTATATGTTTTATGGTAAATCTTCCCAAGACATCACATAATGCATATAACAATATAAGAAATGAATCAATGAGATGAAATGCCAGAAAATGTATTTAAGCACATATATCCAATTTGCTTATTTGTATGAATGCAAACTATGAAAATAAAATCAAAATTAAAGAACATTTTATAAAATGTGATAAAATTAGGCAAGTATTATTTTCATTCATAATAAATTAACTCCAAATAGTTGTAGTATTTTACGTGTGATAACTAAATTATAAGTGAAGGGAAGTATTTATGGGAGAAATATATTCACTAAATTTTCAAGCATGTAACACCAAACCTCTCCCAAGGATTTGCTGAATATATTATGTTTTGTTGTATCCTTGTATTTCTATGCAGTTTTTGTCTACATACATATGTAAAAAATTATATTACGAACATGCAGATCTAAATAGAAAAAAATTGCATTTCCTTGCTCTAACAGCACTAAATTAGAAATCCTATGTAGTGTTTTAGAACTGGGCACTGAAATGTGTCCTTCAGATTTACATAATTTATTATGTTATAAAATGCACTTCTATATTTGAAATATCTTAAGTACTTCATGTTGCATGTGTGTGTAAGGTATATGCTCATATGTGTTTAGGCGTCCCCTCTCACACCTCACTTCTTACCATGTTTCTTTAAGATCAAGCTTCTCACTGAACTTAGAACTAGAGTGGAGGCCAACAGGCCCCAGCAGTCCTCCAGTCTCCACTCCACACAGCATGAGGGTTACAGATACATAAAACTGAGCGTGGCAGTGCATTACTTGTGTTCTATAGACTTGAACTCAGGACTTCATGTTGTACTGTGATTACTCTTACAATGATTATACTGAGCCACTCCCAAGCCCTATATTTCCAACTTTAATAAAGTGTTTTCTGTGAGAACTCATTCTGCAATATCCCTTTCATATCATCATGGACCACAAAGATCTTTACTTAGTGACCGAAACTTGTTATCAGACAAGATATTTGACTCTGCCCCTCAAGCAAGACATATATAATTATGATAGAATACTCAGAATCTTTCAGACTTCTGAAGAAAATGTAGCATAATTAGTTAACATATTGTGGATAATTAACACTAATAGTTTATTAACTGTGTTATGTGCTACATTAAAAAGTTCCAGAACTACATTGATATATGATATTTAGTTGAAGGGAGCATACAAAGAAAAACATGTTCCCTTTCTGCATAAAATCAAAATTATTTAAGAATGCAAATATTTTGAATGAATGCTATGGATCCCTGACTGACAAAATATTCTCAGATTCTTTAAAAATTAAAGGCAGAACAACAAGTTATTTAATATGTACTTTCAGAAAAAGAAACGTCAAGCGTGTCCTTATATTGCTGTATTTCCACTAAAATGATGAATTCATTGATAGTACTTTTGGTATTTGAATACTTATTAATGTATCCTAAGTTTACTCCAAATACTGCTGACTTGAAAAAAAACCAATTGCATCTTTCTAACCTGGAACACAGTCTTATTGTGAAAGTTTAATATTATCTCTGAATACAACGACAAATACCATTCACATATTAATTTTGAAAAAAATGTCTACTTATGTAGTATTTCATTGCAAGTATATACTGTGTAATGTTTGTCAGGTTAAATATTTCTATCAGAATCCGATTGGCACAATAACAGTACAACTATGTTGGGGGTAACCAAACATTTTGTGATTGCATTGCAGGTCTGCTCTACTGGAGTTAATGTTTAATTGGTAATAGGAACCTGGTCAGAAGCTTATGGCTGGGAGAGATCATGGGCCCAAGGAGAGAATCCACTGCTATTATTTCCCTAAATAAGTATGTAACACTGCAGTCCTCAGTCTAGGGCAAAGAAGTTCCTTTTACAGAGGTGGATGGTTAATGTAAAGATTAATATCTGGTCAAAGTTCTGAGAAAAATTAATTTTTGAACATTCAGCCCAAAGTAGGACACATATATCATCCTCCCAAGGGCCAGAGACTATCACCAAAAAAGAGGCAGATGTAATGTTAGAGTTAGAGGATAAGGAAGAGTGCCATGAAGCACTGCTATCCCAAAGATACAGCATTTTACTTACAAATGTGAATAAACATCAGCACAAGATGAGCCTTTCAACACTTCCTCCTTCAGAGAGGAGTTGTCCACCAGGCCCCATCTCATCTCTGAGGAAATAGTGACTACTAACTTTGCTACAGAAGTGGGTGTCAGTTTCTTCCACGGCATAGCTGCTGGAGGAGTTCATACAGAAAAGAAGGAGGGGTAACAGTAGTGAGGAGGGCTAAATAGAATTATAATATATTGCTTACATGTAGAAAACTGTCAAAAATGCACATCTATCTCTTTATAAATGGTTTATTTCTTTATTTTATTTTATTTTATTTTATTTTATTTTATGTGCACCGTTGTTATGGAAAACACACAGCGGACAGAAGAGGGCATAGGATCCCCTGGAACTGGAGCTACAGATGGTGGTTAGCCGCCATGTGAGCGCTGGATCCAACAGAAGCTGGGTCCTCTGCAAGAGCAGCCTTTATTCTTAACCTCTGAACCACCTCTTCAGCTCCTGAGCTATTTATTTGTGCTAAAACACAATTTCTTCTAGCTCTTTAATATATACAGTGTATAATTTTTACAGTGTATGTAATGTATATAATATGCAGCGTGTTTACACATGTATGTCGTTTACATACCATATGCCTCCATTTGAAGTATGCAACAAAACTGGAGCTCATGCAGGGACTGTAAAACAATAGAACTATAGAAAAAAGGCTTTTAAACTGACAGAACATTAGCACATTTGGACAAATAGTTAAAAGTTCAGTAAACAATCTTTGTATTAGTTGTGGGCTTTTTTGCAAGCTTGAAATATTGGTAAAATTAAAGGAAATTTTAAAGAGTTAGAAAAGATTCACAACAAAAAATCCTGATCAGTAGTCATTTCTTACCTATTTTACAACATTTGTCAAAAAACCAATAAATTCTGCTTTTCTTTAAAAAATATTTTAGTTTAGTTAAAAAACAAAAAACAAAACAAAACCTGTGGGGACTTAGTGCAAGGCCCTGGGATTCAGTCCTCAGCCCCTGAAAAAAAAAAAAAGACAAAATAAAAACATACTTGTATATATGTGGAGGGCATGTGGTTGTACATGTGACTGTTATGCCCAGAGTGGCATGAACAAGATGTTGGATCCCTTGGAGTCAGAATTAAGAATGGATTTGAACAGTCTAGTCTAATTGCAAGTAAAAAAATCTCAGGTTCTCTACGTGAGCAGTGCATTGTTTGTAATTGCTTAGTCAACTCTCCAGTCCCGAATTGTGCATTTTTGTTTGCCAGAGGTTTTCATTCTATAGAGACCACTGGGCTTTGAAGCATTACTTCAGAAAACCTGGGGCACATATTTAGAAATTCATCTCTTAATTCATTTTCTTTGCCCATTTCAAGGGTGATCTTTCCAACCTTACTCGAGGCAGGATCTGACAGTACCTTGCTTTGAGCATTAAATGGCATGCTTTGTGGTTGGCATTGCTTGAGTTCAACCTGGGTCTGCTGGTATGAATTACAGAGGTGTGGCAGAGTAATTGCCTTATGGGGTAACATTTTTGTATTGGAAAATGTCAACCTGAGGCAGAGTGTATTTTGCCTTGGGGAAGAGCATGATTCCACTAATCAGGAAGTCAGCCATGCTTAACAGAGGCCAGATAATGGCACAGTTTTGTATAGCATTCTTTTGTCCATGCTACCCAGATTAGAATACTAACTAGAATTCCAGATCTACTTTGAAGGGTTTATATAATATATAATATATATAAATGTATATATATATATGCATATAAATTGTAAGTGAATAAAAGAAGAGCAGGAAACATTTGACTTATTCATAAGAGAAAATAAATTCACTCTTTTATCTTATGCATGTACCTAGAATATATAACCAAGGTCTTAAAATTTCATCTAATTCTGGAAAGAATTGGAAAGAGAATGACGATGGGAAGCAGGCATTAATAAGGGATGTATGGATAGATATGGGGCTATTTTAAGGGGAGGGGGAAGGGAGGGTTATAGCAGGAACCTTGGGGATAAAGGGAAAGAAGGTCAAGAGAGGTGGGACCATAGGAGAAAGTTACTATTAAAAGAGAAATGGGAAAAATGGGGGCACTCTAAATGGGGAAACGATGGTGGAATGGTTAGACAATGAGAGTGATAATAATGCCGTTTTTTAAAAAACAGAGGGAATCATATTAGTCCAACAACCTACTGACAAATTATACATACAACCATCTAAATGAACATAATATATGTCTAGTCAACATTTATCTGAGAACCTTTGGTCTTTGCCCAAGCTTTATCTACATGGGACATGGTAGCTAAAAGAACCATACTGGTGGAACTAACCTTCCTGAATGTTTAACAGCCATATTTTGAGGCCCATACTAATTTGGTCAGAGGGTCTTAAAAGACATTTTTCACTCCTTGCTCTCTAAGATCAACTAAGTTCCAGGGAACTATAGAGCATCTCTCCAAATGTCCTGTAACTGTGGTGAGTCACCTGTCCTCTTTTTCAAGGAGGCCATGGAGACCCCACCTGATGGACTTGAACCAATGTCCCGTCTACAAAAAGAGGGTCACCACAGAGGAAATATTTTCTCCATGCTTCCAAGTGAAGCCATCCATGGTTGAACAGGACCTGTGACTCATCTTCAGATAAATGGAACTGGTACAAGATATGAGCCAGGAGTGCCTCCCAAGCCCATGTGACCCCTGAGGATCAGATCCTCAAACGACTTTAAGAGTAAAAATAAATTGGTTTATCTGGGCCAATTGTATTGTCTTTAACACCCAAAAGGAAAGTATAACCAAAGATTAAATCGATCAATATAATTTCTTTAAAATCCATGTGTATAACTAAAGGCTACATAACAAGAAACAATGCCAGACAAGAGATACCTTCCTTTGAGTTGTTGGTCAGATTGGCCCATGAGACTCCTAAACAGTAACCCAGGATAGAAGTGGGAAAATGAACAGCAGACCCCAATCTTATCTAAAGGAATATTGGCAACAACTTGCTGCTAGATGAGGAAGAGCTGACCTTCCTAACATAAGGAACTATAGATATGCTGACTAGACTCATCAGACGGACAAGCACTGGGGAACAGCTGGGGGCACTGATAACACAGTTGACAGTAACAAGGATGACAGAGTATATGGGCTCCAGTGGGGGGTAGGGTGCATGGAAAGGTGTCACTTGGGATGTGGGTATATAAATGTTCTGTATGAAATATACACACAAAAATTCAATAAATTAAAAATGAGTTATATTTGAGGAAGAAGCATTAAAATTTGCTTCATGTTAATCAGCAGATGTGAAAAACACTACCACTGAAATCTGTCTGATGACTTTGTATCCATGCTCAGGTGTAAGGATTTCAGAAAGTAACTGACTGTGACTAGTAATAATCAGATATACAGAGATTAGAGATGCATGTGTAATCATCTAAGTTCTAGTTGCATTAAAAATGAGTTTTTCTGTATGAAACAGTATTTTTTAATAATGAAATGGAGATCTATTTTAAAGTTTAAAACATTCAATTTTATGTCTTATAGGGTTTATACTGAGTACAATATTGCATAACCATATTAATTCAACTGTAAAGCTAAAAATTTAGAGCTAGCTTTGAAAAAGATACATCTTACCTCTGGTAACTTTTATTGAATATGTCAATGCTGTTGTAAAGAAATGCTTCTTCTAATTATGTGGTTATAAAATAAATAATTGAAAATTTTTATCTAATTCCAAAAATTCATTTACCTTCAGAATTTATTAGTAAGATTTTCACAAGTTCAGTGGTGATATAATAGATTTTATCTTCTACATTATTTCATTATTTAATTTATTATTCAATGAATTTCTTCACAAGGCATGAGAATATATTTATCTCTCATCTGAGTAACAGGTGAGAATGTTCTAGAAGACAGATGGGATAGATGAAGCAGTTCAAAGAAGGTGTGAGGGGAGAGTCAATCAGATCATTTTTTCCTTAATGCATATCCTTCACACCCTAAAAATTAGAGTGTCTAAAGAAATTATGAACTGTAGATCAAATAAAATTAAAAAAAATAAAGTCATTAAAATAATCAAATAATAACTTTCTCTGGTGAGAGTTGAAAGATGTGCCAATTCATGGGTATAGCAATTAGTCATAATGAGTCAGTTTAATATTATGTCTACTTAGCAGAATGATAGAATCAGCCTCTTCCCTGTGATTTCTGACCATTTTAGCCACAGGTTCTCATTAACAGTGTCAGGTATGGATTCTCTGCTTTGAAGAGTGTCTAAATCCAATTAGAAGAGGATTGGTTACTCCTATAATATTCACGCCACTAGTGCACCAGTGGGTCTGTTTTGTCAAGTGAGTGACTGTTATAGCTCACATGATTTACAGCTGAGTAAGACTGATGATTACCTTTCTCTGTCAGTAACAGGATGAGATAGAGTAATGAAGGGTAAAAATGTCCAAAATTCATTATTTACATGTATGAAATGATATAAGATAAAAATAATCAACCCAGAAATCCTGATCCAGAAAACCATTCCATGGGTCAGAGTTTAATCACAGTGTGTCTGACCATATTCCCCAGTGCAGGTTGGAAAATCTGAAAGTTTAACAGCTCCAAAATTTCTTATGAGGAAAGAATGCTTCAAAAGCAAACTTTGATAACTAATTACCCCCAGTCCAGGATTTTGGGTTATTATTGTACCACTTACTGCATATGGGTTTAAGATAATAGCAGAATAATTACTACTAATCTAGATCTACTCATCTAAAAAATATACAGGATTTTATGGGAACTAATTTTTATGTGTGACTCCAATATTTAGGATATAAAATGAAACTGGTTTAAAATGATTGTTGTGTTTGATGATGATTAATGGTAAAAAAATCATAGCAGGTATATTTATAAATATTTCATGTGAATGAATTGAAATATTAAAAGTAATAAGCATGTGATATAGAATCAGGCACAAGTTGGCTGAATGGGAAGGAGAACCCGACACACCATCCTAATATATGAGTACAGCAATAAGATCTTATTCCAGTTACAAATTAAGTTCCTCATTCTCAGTTTTATCAGTTTTAAAATGTACATGGCAATAATGTTTATTAACTATTTTAATGATATATAATGTCTACAATAATTTAAATTTTGATGATGAAGAAGTAAAGGGTAAGATGTATGAAATGGTATAAGAAAAAAGAATCAACCTAGAAATCCTGATCCAGAAAACCACTCCATGGGTCAGAGTTTAATCACAAGGTGTCTGACCATCTTCCCCAGTGTAGTATGGAAAATCTGAAAGAGTTAAAAGAGATTGGAATGATTATGAAAGGGTGAAATGGGAAGATGTTTAGCAGAAGATGCAGAACTGTAGTTATATAGAAGGAACAATATTCAAAAGCTCTATTATACATCATAGTGATCATAATTCTTGCTGACTCATCATATTCTTGAAACATGAAAACACAGTAGATATTAAACGTTTCTAAGCACGCAAAAATATTAAACATTGTGAGTTAAATAGAGCATTTTTTAATTGACCAGATTTATCCTGCCTACACTTGATGAATGTCATGAAAACACACAATAATATGTGTTGAACTAAAAAATAGAATGAATAAATAAGCAAAAACAAAGAGTCTGCCTTGAATTCAGTTTCTAATGTCTGGGCATAATATATTCACTGAGACACCAAAACAGTTCTAGAATTAGGTTTCCTAACTTGGAGATAGCCTATGATAGCATTGCTCGGTCAGATTCAAATACAATACTAAACATTTCCTTGCAGGAGAAGATATAATTCATCTAAAATTTAAGATATCAAAATTACTCAGACATAGAGCATAGAATTAAGTTTTAGTGTGTGTGGGGGGGAGAGAAATAAGAAGCTGCAAAGGAGTTATTTCACAATCAGTGGGATTTTTAAAGCAGATTATTACTTTTAGAGAGAAAGAATTTGGTTATATTCTTATCTTAGGAAAGTGCATTACCAGTATTTGGCATTTTTCCATATGTTTAGAAGAGCCATTAAAAATTAGAATATCAAAGACAAATAAGCTGTGAGCAAACGCTTGCATTCATAGTGTGAGAATAGAGGGTGAATTTCTACTGCAAGAGTTTTTATGATTCCAGCTTCTTAATAGACACTTACATTGTCATGAATATTTTACAATGTCAGAGTCTCAATGTCATCTATATAACTATTTCCTTGGAAATAGCATATGCCTTAGCCTGCTACTCTGAGCTTCTTTATAAAATGTCTAATGAAATATTCATTCAGTTTCACATTTTAGAAAAGATCACAGTAGGTAACCTTAACATAAAATACATTGAGTTTTATAAAGTTTCTGTTGTACTTCGAGGATCTCCAATTAATTATGGGATAGGTCTTAGTGGGCCAGAGATCTGGGCAGTGAATATGATATCCTTCAGTTGCCCTAGACTCATTCAAGCACATTAAAATTCTCTATAGAGTAAGACACTTCTTGGCACATGGTCTTACCTTAGAAGATGATTGATGTAGTAAAATAAGCTTATATTCAACACTGGATCATAGTAGACATGGTATCAAATTGCTTTAGCACTTTTAACACTGCAGTAGGTTGGAACAATTCTCTTAACTACTGATGACATCAGTGTCGTGTAAATTCCTTCATTCTTTAAAGTCAAAAGTTTCATTCAGTATTTTCCTATTCTCGTGTGTTGCTTCAAGAGTTGGGTGCAGCACGTAATTTTCTCCCTTATGCTTATATTTCTGGGGAGGAAACGGAGAGTAAGTTTATGACTGTATAATATGATGTCAACTATTGATAAATGTTATGGACATTAATTGCTAGCATACAAGGCAGAGTGGTTGAAGATGGTACTCAAATAAAATATTTAACAAATAACACAATAGACAGTGTGCGTGTACTACTTGGCATATGTTAAAGTATCAAAATGTATTGATTTTCAGTTTTATCACTAATATTTATAGTCATTATAAAAATACTAAAGAAAAGCATTTATTTCTTTAAAATTATTTTAAATTGCTACTTAAAATATAGCATTAATAAACCTCTATGTTATGTTTAAAAAACATATGTGGTGATAGATAAATGGTACAGACATTAAGAAGCATTGGATGCACTCACAGAGGACTTAGGTTTAGTTCCCAGCATCCTCATGGCATCTAACAACCATCTGTTACTCCAATTCCAGGGGATCCAACAGCCTGTTTGTCCACTGCAGATATTCTATGCATGAGTAGCACTTACATAGATGCATGAAAAACACACACATAAAATACAAGCATATAAATTCATGAAACATTAGGAAAAATATGCATTATATGCTGCTTAATTCAGATTAATTTATCTCTTCAAATATATACGTCAAAATGAAACCCTTCATTGTGTAGGCTGAATATATGAAAGTAAACTAAACAATTAAATATTAAAGGATGTTGAGTTTAAAAAATAAATGAAAGTGGTTCATATTCTTATCCCCAGTTTTGAAAGGTAACTTTTCCAGATATAGCATTCTTGGTTGGTGGCTATTTATGCACAGGGCTAGACACATTTTTTCTTGGATTTTAGATGGTTGCTGAGAGATCTAATATAATTTTTGTATTTTTACCATCATGGGTGAGTCATGGCTTCATATATTCAGCCTACTTTATTTTTGACACAGGTTCTCCCTGTTCCCCCAGCTGGCCAGGAATAGGCTATGTAGGTCAGGCTGGCCTTGATCTCACAGAGATCTGCTTGTCTTTGCCTCCTGAATACTATCATGTGTGTGTGTGTGTGTGTGTGTGTGTGTGTGTGTGTGTGTGTGTTTGAGACAGGTTCTCCCTGTAGCCCCAGCTGGCCTGAAACTCACTATGGAGATCAGGCTGGCCATGATCTTACAGAGATCCAGTGACCTCTGCCTCCCAAGTGCTGGGATTAAGGGTATGTGCCACACCCAGCTCATATCTTTAAATATTGTTCGTTGCTTTATATTTTTGTCACCTTGAGTTTAATATGTTCTGTAGAATCTCTCTAGTCATGTTTATTTTGGGTTCTACATGCCTCTTGGTTTTGAATATCTGTTTTGCTTCTTTCTCTCTCCTTTTGTCAAGGTATTTTTTCACAGCAACAGAATAATAATCAATATAGATCGTACAGACCTGTACTCAGGCAACAGATAATAACCCATTCATTTACAGTAATATTAGAAACAATTAGGGAAGTTTACATCTTAAATATACATAGAAGGAGAAACGAATTCATTCACTTCCAAGGAAGACAAACACAGTAACTGAGACTACCATTCAAGTGTTTATATTAGGTAAATACTAGTAAATGTGTTTCAATATAACCCCAGGTAACTGATGATATACCTTCACAACAGTAGGTATATACCCTAGGCTTCCATGAGAAACAGTAGACAGAGACATCAGCTGGATACCATTGTGAGGCCAGTAGATGGAAGAGTAACAAGAGCCTGTGATCTCACAAGGAGATTATGCTGATTGGTCTCTATAAGCCTGCAATAGAGTAGCTGCCAAAAGTATCTAAAAGGACAAAAGAAGAGGAGCTGGATGGCTCAAAAAAAGATCTAGGAGAGCTTTCTTTATGTGAAACTGAAGGACTGTCAATAAAATGTTCCAAAGAGATTTGGTGAAACAAGCCATTAGTAACTGTTAGCAAGAATACATCTATTGGAAGTGACCGGAGAAAATTCAGGTTTAGAAATAAACAATGCTTGTTTGTGTTTAGTAGTGGTTTGATTTATTTTCTTTGTATACTTAAAAGATGAAGCCATTTGAGAGACAGAAAATAGGATTTTAAAATATCCACAAAAATAAATGGAATTCGGTTGAAAGTCAAAGTAAAAAGATGTAGAATAAAAGTTTAAAAGGGGGGCTGAAGAGATGACGCAGCAGTTTAGAGACCTGCCTCTCTTGCAGAGGACCCAGGTTTGATTACCAGCACCTACCTGGTGACTGTCAGTTACTCCAATTCCTGGGGATCCAATTCCATCTTCTGACTTCTGTGGGCTTTGCAAAATCCATGTACACCTATAATCGTTCAGGGAGAACACTGATACACATAAAATAAAAGTAAATACCTTTAAAAATACATAAAATTTAAAACGTTTCACCCTCTCCAAGTTACATTGTAAGATGAAAACATTTACTATCGAGTTAGTCCTTACCATTAGCAGTCAGTATACAAGTTAGTAACCACTATGTCCATGAATCTTAGATAGTTATTATAACAAAAGGATGGCAAGTTAAATAGTAGGTATCTCAGTGTCAATATAAAATATAGAGTTTGGGGACAATGGCTCATCCTTACATTAATTTAGTGCATGAGAGTACAGATTTTCAACTAAAGGATCTGAAATATGCCCCAGCTGTCTTAAGTGATTTCACTAATTAAAAACATTTCAAAAGCCTTCCATGCAAGGTTGTTTTGATATTCGTTTGCATGAAGAGATTATCGTTAAGGTTTGTACACCTTTCACACAGTTTTTCCATTTTGCTTTAATAATATGTGACTCCTTAGAAAGATTTTCAGAATTTCGATGCTCAATATGCTTTGATTCTTTTTATTCTCTTCAACCAAATGATTACTATTTATGTCAAACTTGAAGCTTAAAGTTCTCTATGTGGAAATACGCCCTTGAGTTTTCAGTTAGAACTGCTTTTCTTTCATTTGTATTATGTTGTCATATTTATTCTGTGTAAAATAGTGATTGAAGTGGAAAACCCGTGACTTATGAACATTTTAAACATATATTTAAAATAGTTTAAAATAGCTCAGGAATGAAAAATAACAATTTTCCTAAAGCTTATTAGATATATCTTAGAAACTGTATTTGCTTTTTTAAAGAATTCATGAGAAAGACACATGCTTATCAAACAATTTACTTTCCTTGACAACATGATAGGCTTTGTCAGTAGCAAGAAAGATCATAATTCTTCTTGATTCTAGGAAAGCAGTTCATTCTCTTCCAAATGAAACAATTTTTTCCCTTTAACAGCCTTGAATATGTTTTAGATAATGTTATTGCTGTGTAAATACTTTGCTGGTGAGGATTTTAAACACAATGATTAACAAATTGTAATTTAGTATTGATTCCAGGTCTGTTTTTCTTCTCCTTTGCCAAGTCTTGCCTGATATAATCTAATACTTAGAAGAACCTGGAAAATAGAACCTCAAGACTCAAATATACAATAGTTGATGAAATTTGAGTATTAAAAACTATATTAACAAAGAAAAGTGGGATGTCTGGGTTCTACACTGGTTTTCTTTCTCATCTCATGTGTTAGGAATTAGTGTGCCAGATGTTCACACAGATCATGCCCAGAGTCGGTGATCTCTAGGTTTTTGTCTCACAGACTCAAAGAAGGAATCCCATGAACAATAGAAGAATGAATTTAGAGAGGAATTTTATTATAGATTTATAGGTGAGAGGTTAGAGAAAGAAGACAGGGCACCAGTATAGCAGGATTGATTGGGTCTGCAGAAATGGAATTAAATCCAGTTACTAGTCTGGAGCCTTTTTCTAAGACGGAGGAAAGAAACTGAGGTGAGGTTGAAGAAGTGCCCAGTGGAATTGCCTTTCACAGGAGGTGTCTAGTTTTCTCCTCTGTTTCAGTCATCTCTTCAGATAGAGCTTTTGGAATGTGGTTCCAAAAGCAGAACCACAGACATGTTAAGCTTCTGGCCAAGATGCAGGGTACTTTCTAGGTCCCTGCTCTAAACTCCCTGGCTGGTTTCTACCTCGTGTTCTTATCAACACAGTAAATAAATTTTAGAAGTAATTTTGTTAATCAGTACTGGCATATTTCTGCCTTAAAATCAATTAGGACCTACGATCTGCTGCTCAAGAGGATATACCTCTCCTAACATGCTGGCTGACGTCAATTTATAGATGCGTCACTTTCCTCTAATGGGCTCCTCTTAGAAAGGAGACAATGAAAGCCAGGTATCATGGCACACGCCTTTAGTCCCAGCACTTGGGAGGCAGAGACAGGAGGATCTCTGTGAGTTCAAGGCCAGCCTGCTCTACATAGTGAGTTCCAGTTCAACTGGGGCTACAGGGAGACCTTGTCTCAAAAAAGACAAAAATAAATAAATAAATTAATTAATTAATTAATAAAAGAAGAAAAGAAAGAAAGAAAGGGAGAGGACAATGAAATAAAATCTGATTTTCCAACATATTGTAAAACATTTTAAAAGGTGCAATAGGTATGCATATTTGAACTTTCACATTTAAATCATGTAAAAGCTGGGCGTGATGGCTCACACCTTTAATTCTAGCACTAGGGAGAACTAGTCACGCAGATCTTTGTGAGTTCAAAGTCAGCCTGGTCTAAACAGTGAATTCCAGGCCAACTGGGTCTATGGTGAGACTATCTCAAAAAAAAAAAAAAGCCAAGCCAAAATAAATAAAGCCTCTAAAAAGAAGAGGGTATGTATTACTAATTCATATACTTAACAAATATTTCTTAATCACTAACAATGCAAGTTCCTATGTACAAAGTACTCTACCATGGTATGTGAAAGTGATAGGCAAGAAAGACTGTACATTTTAAAACATTAATGGATTGTATAGGAGAAAGTAGAACCAACTACAAACAAAACTGGTGTTCTTTAAGATGATGTAATTGGACTGTCTGAGCAGATGGGCAAATTGAATAACTAGTTGTATGAATGATAGAGAACATTCCAAGAAGAAACAGAAAAAGCAAGAAAATATGCAGCATGAGAATGAGTCAGGCATTTGAAGAACAGTAAAGTGATTAAGCAACCACCACATCATATCTCAATGAAAAGGAGGATGATATGATTTAGGAGACATCAGAGACTACCATAGCGGTTACATTCCAGGACACAAGGGCATCAACTTTTGAATATAAGTGTATTTGATGACAAACAGAAGCAGAACTATGAAAACGATTCTCACCCTTTCTGTTACTTTGACTTTCAAAGTCTTTATGGTTTGGAAAAGAGACTTCTTAATAGGAAATCAAATCAACTCAGACCTGTTGCCAAAGCCTCGATAGCTGGAAATGAGAGAAGGGAAGCTGTGAGACCATAGCACATTCCATATGTGCCGTGTTAGCCAAGTTGATCCATCCTGATAATTGATTGGATAAAATATGAGGATGATAAGTCAGTAAGGATTCTATAAACATTGGGCTTGAGCCACCACAGACATGTGAATAATTAAAATGGTTTGGTCTTTCTGGATTCAGTGACAGTCACCTTCCAAATCAATACAGTTAAGAACTTAATGCTGAAGATAAGATTTATTTAGCTTATTAAATAGAAAAAAGTATTACAATTACTTGATAGTTTCCTCAACTACAGAAATAATTCATCTTATTATCTTTTAAAAGAATTTATTCGAATAAGTGTTTTGCTTGACTGTATGTATATATACATGGCGTGGATGAAGTGCAATCAGGTGCCAGAAGAGTGTGAAGATACCACCACACAGAGGCTGGAAATATGAACCCAGATCTTCTGCAAGAGCACCAAGTGCTCTTAACCACTGACCCATCTCCCCAGGCTCTTTAAGTGTGAAATTATGTGAGCTATATAGAATCAAAATTTTGGTAATTTTTATTACTGGAAATAATTTACAGAAAAAAATCCCATCCATTATTTTATAGTCCATTTAAATTAATATTCATTTTTATTTTACACAATAAATTTGATATGACATTTATAACAAATTTTAATTATAAAATGAGAAAGAAACCAAATGCCAATAGTTTGTTAATAATCATGTTTAATTATTTAAATCTATAATTTTCTATCAACTTTCATATTTGTTAAATAGTTTTAGTATGGATATCATCGTTTATATTAAACAGCTCCTACCCTCCATTACATTAAATGATATTGAAAATTATTCTCAATTAGGTTGCCCAAATCCAGATATTAAATCTCTTGAAAATGGCATAGTCCAAAAAAGTATCACAAGAAAATATTGAAGAAGGATATAGGCTAGGAGCTATTTTACTAGACCTCCAGATTGATTACAAAGTTATATACAAAAACAGCATAGTAATGCTGTAAGAAAAGAAGTATAAAATGAAGTTAGAGATAATAAAATCCCTGAAAAGTTACCCAACATATATATTTACCGAATATGAGCAAATTTATATTTTATGTGATGAATGGGAGAAAATATGGTCTTTTACTGAGTTTACAATACATCATTTTATCATGATGGAAAGGAATATATCTTAAATTTTGTCTCAAAATTCATAGAAATAGTTAGAAATTAAATATAAAACTAAACAAATTCTAGAAGAAAACATGGGAGAATATTTTAATTTCATAGGAATCTGAAATATTTTACCAAAAAATCAGTAATAATATTAAAAAAAAATCTTGCCCAGTTCTGAACCCTGTGACCTACAATAATTTCCTTTCTGGCAATATCTACCCATTGAAGAGGTCAACATAAAAATAGTCTGGGAGTAATCAACAGCTTTCTAATTGGAATTAAGACCTGCTCCGTAGGAGGAAATCCATGCTTGATCCTGTAAACCTAGCCAAGAACCCTTTTCTGGGGAGGTAGGTAACAGGACTTACTGATACTGTTTTACTAAAAAGGCATGGTTCAAAATACTTTCTAGATAACTTTCTAGATACTTAGAGCATAGACTAATTTATACCTAATCCCTCATCAAAGAAATTTCTCTATGCAGTAGGTGACAGTTAATATAAAGACTCACAGCTTGTCAATGTGTAGAGAATAAGTGAATTGGGAGTGTCCAGCCCTAGGACATCTATATCATAATGACCTCCTACCCTCCCCACTTTCCACCCCCCACCCCCCACTGCCAACCTCCACTTCCGCACCCTCCCCACCCCACTGCCAAGCCACAGGGCTCAGGAAACATCACAGAAAAATAGGTAGAAGGTTAGTAAGAGCTAGAGGTCAAGGAAGGTTGCTGTATGGTCTTCTATACATGGCAGATCCATTATATTCCTGCATTTACACAGCAGTTGGGGCTACTGGCAAAAAACTTGCACAAGATCAAGCCAGTCTGCACACTTTCTTAAGGGAAGGAACTGATGAGACCCCACACTTAGCTGAGGAGCTATTGCACTTGATGGCTGCTGGCAGTTGATGGCCTCAGGTAGGCTGCCCATGTTCAGTTGAAGGAAACCTACATCCATGCACTATGAAGAGCACTAATTGGATTTAGTAGGTTATTTTTAAAAAACGCAAAAACACAAAGTTGAGTGGAAGGTGAGGAGAGTTGACGTAGTTAGGAGGGGAAAGAAAGAAAAGTGATCTAAATACATTATAGTTATGTATGAAATTACCAATAATAAATTTAAAATTTGAAATTAAGAGACTGCTTGAAAAAAATCACCACTACCTTGAGTTAAAAAAATAGTAAACATATTGTCTCCATCAGTTTGAGTTTCTGTAATGAAATAGCACAGAGTAGATGGACTGTAAAATAGCGGAGAAGAGGCTGAAGAGATGGCTCAGTGATTAAGCGTGCACCCTGCTTTTGGAGAGAAGTCTAGTTGGTTCCCAGCACCCACATTGGGAAGCTCAAAACTACCTTTATTTGAGCTCCAGGGAATCTGGCTGTTGTAACCATCCACATGTACATGCATAAATACACAAACACACATATATAAAAAAATAAAAATAAATCTTTATAAAAAATTAGAGCAAGTAATTTTCCATAGTTCTGGAAGCCAAAAAACACCACATTAAAGAGCCAATATTTGGGGTGTGGTGAATGCTAGATTTTTAATTCATAGGCAACCCTATACTCTCACATTGTGGAAGGGACAAATCAGATATTAAGTATCTCATTAAGAGACTCTTCCCCAATTCTCTCGTGATTTTATCCCAACTGCTTAACTAATATCATCAGTTTAGAATTTAAAATTTCAGTATATAGTTTGTTTTAGGGAAGTGTTGGGTTATAGCAGGCATTTTATAAAAACACAATTTCTACGAATCAATGAGAAAAGTAAGACAAATAATAAAATAATAGATGAAATATTTGAATGAATATTCAAGGAAGACTACCTAGTGACATAAGTAAATCAACTCTGACAATGTTATTAGATAGTAGGAAAGGTCAAATTATATTAAAATTTGTTATTGGTTCTCAAACACATCAGAGGGATAAAAGACAAAAAAAGTGATCATATTGGTAAGGATATTGAACAACCAAAATTGCATATGTAATGAAATGTAATTTGATACAACCAACATGACAGCTTGTTGGTAGATGGTGCCTGAAACTGAGTGTGCACATAGCCTATCACACAGCTAGTAATTCTGTGACTGGTAGTAAACACCAAAAACACATGCAAGAATTTTATGACATTTACAATGGGACCACACTGGAAGCAGTACAAATTCCTATTACAAGCAAACAATTTGTTTCACTGAAGAGTAACTGAACTATACTATATCCATTAAAATTTATGAATCACAGGAATTAATCATAAAGTGAACTCCATTAACACAACAGAAAAAGGGCAACATAAAACTGTTATTGACATCAGTATTGTGATTCTTTATCAGAAAAAGTGTTTTTCAGCAGGATTTCTAGAGATTTACATTTGTCTATTTTATTCCTTTTGAATTTGGTGTTGTAGTTATTCTGTGTCTGCTGTGCACATTGTAAACAGGCACCAGGGTATGTTATCAATATTATTATTTTTAATTTGTATAGACATGGTTGACAAACCCCATTTTCAGTCTGCTACCAGAGTTAATGATGCCGTAATTCCTTTTTCATATTTACAGAATAGTCAACGGTCGCATTGCATCCTATTCACATCTCTTGTACTGTGTTCTTCACACAGTGTTTTAAAGCTGTGTTTTCTGGATAGACAATCCATCGGGACAGAAGACAAATACTCATGAAATTAGGGAAGCTCAAGAAATTGGTAAGATTCAGGGAGCTCAGAAAGTTGCAAGAAAGCCCTACCCTCCATTACGTAAGCAGGAAGCAAATACTGAGGAAAAAGAGACTTTGCTGAAGCTGACTGAAAGCACATATATCTCCAGGCACCAACGTTCATCAGACATCACCCGTGCTTTTGGATGATACAAGAGCCAGAGTCACCTGTGCTTTTGTAAGTACTCCAGATAAACTCACTGGTTCACTAACCTAGTCTTGGGTAGATTTGTTTCATGGCCTGTTGTGTGAACCTGTGATGGTTGCCCAAATGCTTCAAGTATTTGAAAGCTTGCTCAGTGGGTAGGAAGCCTTGCTGAAGTCCAGAAGCTTTGTCCTGCAGGTGGAAGCACATCCCTGGGGACAGGTTTTGATATCTTATTGCCACATTCCCATTTCCAGTTTCTTTCTTTGCTTCCTGTCACAAGCAATGAATGCACAGTCACATGGGGTGGCATTATCAATAAAAATAACAGGACCAGTATGCCTTTCACAAATGCTTAAATTAAAAAAAAAAAAAGGCAATTTTCTAGAAAAGTCACACATCATAAATTCACACTCACCAAACCAGGAGGGTATACAGGGTATTGGTGGGACAGACAGGCACGTTCATGAGCAAGGCTCATCCCAAAGATTCATGATACTGGACCAGGTAGTCCAAGGGAGGCACAGAGGTCTCAGAGGTCCAGAAGGTATTTGAGAGTCACCTTCAGGCAGGTCTACCTGTTAGTCAGGCTTGTGTGGGCTTGTGTGAACTCAGCTGAGGTACTAGATGATTAAAGGTCACAACAGCCAGAGCTGCACAGTGGCCTTTAAGAGCCTCTTATGCCAATGGATAAATAAGTTCAGGTATTGGTTTCTGGGGAGCATGGCAGTGTCTTCCTGAATGCATTTTGCTGTAGTCTTTTTATGTGCATTTTGGCATCATTGGTGACTTGTTTTATGTGTGCACAGCTTAGGGTTTATCCATTAGTATATGTGGTAAACAAACCCTTCAAAACAACTTTACATGAGCCACCTTAGGGTTGGCTCATTAGCATAAGAAGTCATCCTGCATCAAGAGTAAATAAATACAAACCAACTTTTATTTCTGTTTGCAAATGATCAAGTTTCTCATTTTAAGGAACTCTTCATAAAATTCACCTTCTAGAGATACTCTCTGTGATATCCTCATATAAAAATAATTATTAGGTGCTTTGACCATGTGCCTTGCTTCCCTTTGTTCACTATTATACATACATATATATGTGTGTGTATATATATTTATATTTATATTTATATGAGTGCTTGACATATTAATTTAAAATTGTTTCATTTTTGCTTAACAAATTACATTTGTTTATTTAGATATGAGTGCATGTATCTGAGCATGTACCACGGTGTGCATGTGAAGGTCAGAGGATAGCTCTTATGAGACACTTCTTTCTGCCATATGGGTCCTGGGGATCAAATTCAGACATCAACTTTGTTGGCAAGTGTCTTTAAGTAAATAATTCATCTCCTCGGTGGTTAAGAGCACTGGCTGCTCTTGCAGAGGACTCAAGTCCAATTCCCAGCACCCACTTGGTTAACAACCATCCTTACCACCAGCTCCAGGGGATACCACAGGTAGAGTTAAGAGTTTTGCCAGCACTATTTGTTGAAGATGTTATCTTTCCTCCAGTGTGTGCTCTTGGAAACTTTGTCAAATATCAGGTGACTATAATTGTGTGCAATCATGTTTTGTTCTTCTATTTTATTCCATTGATCTACATTTTTGTTTTGTGCAGGTGCCTTATTGTTTTTATGACTATAGCTCTGTTATATAGTCTGAGATCTGGTGTGGTAATCCCCTTAGCGTTGCTTTTTATACCCAGGAATACTTTTGCTAACCGGGGTCTTTTGTTATTCCATATTAATTTCAGGATTTTCTTTTATAATTCTGTGAAGAATGTAATGGAAATTTTGATTGGCATTATATTGAATCTATAAATTGATTTTTGTGAGGATGATCATTTTCACAATGTCAGTTCTACCAATCCATGAACATGGGAGGTCCTTCCATTCCTGGTGCCTTCCTCTTTTTTTCAAAGACTTAAAGTTTTCATTGTAGAGATCTTTAATGTCTTTGGTTAAGTTTATTCCTAAATATTTCTATTTTTGGTGTCTACTTTGAGTAAGAGCATTTCCTAAACTCTTTCTCTGATTGCTTCTGTTGGTATGTAGAAAGGCTTTTTAATCCTATTTTGTATCTTACCACTTAATCAGAATTTGTCTCCAGTTCCATGACATGGGACTATACTTTTATTATTATCCTGACGCTATTCACTCTAACCTTCTGTACATGCCCTTGCTAAACTTTATTAATTTTATAATAATACGCTTAATAATTTTAAAATCAATATATTATAACGTATTCAATTCAAGCTGATGAAATTCATGTGTCTTTAACTATGTCTAGAAATGTACAGTATATGGTCTCAGGAAAATTGTTGAAGTAATAGGTAATATGTCTGCAAACTATAGTTTGTATTATGTAATGATAAAATATCTTGTGTGGTCAATTATTTACATTTTAAATATTGTAACTTTCATTAGCTTTGTTTGTTTAACTGACTGTGACCTATATTTTAATACAATATTTCATCTTTTCTAGCTTTTACTAGTTTATTTTAATTAAGCTATTATACTGTCATTAATCATGGAAGTTTCATTAAATCTCATGATCCATTGGAGTCATAGTAGAGGTTATTAGTATATAGATATATTTCTCCATAATTAATGAGGAAAAATTAATTCATATTCATAATTCAGCATGTACATATCAATATCAGTAATAGTTTTAATTCAAATATGCACTTTTATGGCATGGATTAGTAAACTGGCTAATATGGCTACTATAATTAGAATATATAAATGTATTTATTAGAAAACATGAAAGAAAGAAAACATGTGTTTTAGAGATAGAAGGAGAATACAGGAAGAGGAAGCTATTTTTTAACTGATAATGTGATAAACTTAAAGTTTGAAGTTCTCTCATTAGTAATTTTATATACAACGGAATTAGCTAATGAACTAAATTTTTACAAAATAAAATGAGGGTGAACTTGCAAAATGACTAATTTTTAACATTTAATACACATATAAAATATAGTTCTCAATTTATAACAGTATCAAAGTGTGACTAATATTTTGTTTCAAAGTTTTAATTATCTCAGTGAAATTTGCTTTATAGGACTTAAACTATTGTTAAAAAATGAAACATGTTAAAAAAATACCCTTCAAATACTGCAGAGAATGTAGCTATATTTTTATTAGTGCAGCAACTTTTAGTATTAATGTTGCCTTTACATTTTGATATTCTTTTTTAACTCCTGCCCTCAAAGTTTCAACAATGGTCAGTAAAGAATGGAGATCACAGTTGCTACTAAACTCTTTATTGACTTGAAAGAAATAGGACTGAATAAGGATAACTACAAAACCTGTATTACTTCAATAAAACTCGATTTTATAATAGACTCAGAAAATAATTCCACGACCAAAATAACAAACTCCAATCACCATGACAGTTCACACATTCTCACTGTGTGTTCTTACTGTACCCGAACCACATCTCTGTCTCTAAGCTATTACTAATTAATAAAACAGAAGTCAAATTTGAGCTGGGTGTAAGTCTTTGATGTCAACACTCAGGAGGCAGAAGCAGATGGAGCTCTGTGAGATCAAGTCCATCCTGGTCCACATAGGGAGTTCCAGGCCAGCAGGGACTACCGGGAGACCCTGTATCAAAAATAATAAATAAATAAATAAATAAATAAATAAATAAATAAATAAATATTTAAAACTTTTAAAACCCTGAAAGACATTATTTAAAATTTTTGTATTTTAGATTTCTAGCTGTTGTTTTTTTTCTGTTTTGATTTTTATTTGAGACATGGTGTCACTATGTACATCTATCTGGCTGGCCTAAAATGTATTGACAAGTTCAGCCAGTTATGCTAAACACATCTCTTCGATTTGAATGTGATAAATAAACCTGATGTTTTATTTTTATAATATTGTGGGATACATCACATGGAAGATTATTAAAATAAGATGGTATTTAATGACCAGGAGTGATAGCTTTTAAAAAATATTTTATTTTTGTATACAAAATTCTCTTGCAAAATAACTTTAAACAGTATTTTGAAATGATAAATTCTGTGTTGAATCAGTTAGAAAGTATATTTGTGCATAGCTAAAAGACTTACCAAACTATTGATATTCTAAAAGATTAATGAGTCCTTTGACTTCTGCATCATGGTGCATGCAACAGTAAATATGAATATCAAAGTTTTGATTTTTGCTTCAAAAATTTAAGTATGATAATATGTTTTCTCTAGAGGACTCAAAAAATTTGGAAATGAAACATGTTTAAAAGAACTTAGGAGCCTGGCGTGGCGGCATACACTTTTAATCACAGCAGTCTGTAAGACCAAGGACAGGTCTGGATTACATGGTAAGTTCTAGGCCAGCTGGGGCTACAGGGAGATCCTGTTTCCAAACAAACAAGCAAACAAATAAACAACAACAACAACAAAAATACTTTAGAAACTCAAGAGAATGAAGCTTTGCTAGAATGAAATTTTAGCATTAACCTTGTCTTTAATACTTTCATCTAACTCATGCACTGAAAGTTCAGTGGAGATCATAAAGGAATATAGATAACAAATGCTGCCAACATAGAGTTATTTTAAAAATAGATGTCATTCAAACACACAGAAAAAGTTTGGTCTCACAGCTGTCTTTCAGCACTGCTATTGATTATAGTTATATACTAAGAATGAATGTCTTGTTTTATACCTTTCATAATGTGATTTTAGTAGGGGATTTCCTCTTTTCTGTCTACTGTAACAAAGAACACCTGGTGTAGTCATAATTATTTCTTGAATAATATACAGCAATAGGCAGAGTTAGATAATAAGATGTCTAGGCCAAAGAGTATACAATGTATTATTCTTCTCTAGATCTACTTATGTCAAATTATGTTCACAACATTTCCATCCTACATGGCATCACTATTTCACCTTTCAGATTGTAAATCTAATAATAGTTCTTAATGGGTATTTCCAATCATATATCACTTGATGTTTCTCGGAGAGAGCCTCAGGTTAAGGTAGTAAAATATAGCATCTTCTTTGGAACAAAGAAAAATTATATTATCAGAATCATGGTGTCTGTGTTGTAACACTCATAGGAGTATTCACAGATAATTCACCCAGAGTTGTTATTACCATAGATACCATAAGACCCACAGAGTGTGCCAGGCCTTGTAACCCGGGCATCAGAATAGGAAATACTTCAACTTGAAGTTGCCACCATTCACTTTCTCACTGTATATAAACTTAATAATGAAATTTTTGTGATTTATAAGTTTACTTAAGTCAGTTCTGGTAAGTTTGCTGTATGTGATCTCTGACATACATGATATTCTACGTAAGATTTTTTTCTTGTTTTGCTGGAAAAGGAATGACTTATTAGTTTAAAGGATATATTCCGTTGGGGCTGGAGATAGGGCTTAGTGGCTAAGAGCACTGGATACTCTTGTGGAGGGGCCAAATTCAGTTCCCAGCACCCACACCTGTATCCATGCAGGCAGTACACTCATACACATAAAATAAAAATAATAAAATATTTTTTAAGAAAAGGATATATTCCTGAATTTCCAAACCCTGAATGGAATTCTGGGACAATGCAATGAATCATTACTCTTGAAAATACAAGCTACATGGAAACAGCTTTTGCTTTCCACAGATAGAAAACAAAGGACTGAGCTGGAGAGATGGCTCAGCAGTTGAGAGCACTGACTGCTATTGCAGAGGAACTGGGTTCGATTCCCAGCACCCATATGGTGGCTACATACCGTCCTTGACTCCATTTTCAGGGGAATCTGAAGCCCTCTTCTGACTTCTGCGCCAATGCACGACATGGGTGCACTCACTTACATGCAGGCAATACACTCACATATAAAATAAAAACAATAAATAAAATAATATAAAGAAGCTTTTATTTCTAAAAAGGAAAATGAAGGTCCCTATTATTCCTATATAAAGAAATATGCCAAGTGTCAGAGCTTGAGCAGAACTCTTCTAGTAAAGGCAATGCTTGTGAAATAAAGATCACAATTGAAGCTAACACATTCATTACTACTTTGATAGTCTATCATCATCATCCATTGTCTTTATGGTTTTTTTTAAAGGTCAACGTCTGTAAATGAATGGATTTATGACAGAGTATGTCATTAAGTATCCTTTACATGGTGGACATTGTTATATGTCATTTTTTGTGATGCAAAATTCTGGTCAGAAAAATTTCAGTGTTAGGAGCCTCTGTGTGCCCTTTCCTTCAATTCTTCTCCACAGAGCAGTGAATGACTGAAGCTTTTCTCTGGCTCTCATGGAGATTATTTGTGTGTGTGTGTGTATGTGTGTGTGTGTGTGTGTGTGTGTGTGTGTGTGTTTACTATGCATAGTGATGTAATTGGGTTTTGGAAGAGCATTTACTTTACATCTGACAGCATCTTGGTGTGTCAACTAACACATTCATTGCTCAGGGATACAGCTGGTTCTTGTGGTAGACTGCAGTTGGGATGTCCACCCAAATGTCCTATGGTCATTATCTAGCTTATGATTTCTTGGAATCCTTTTTGCCTTATTTTATCTGTAGATGTGTCAGCTACTATCATTTCTGCATACAGAGGACTGTCTTGGAATTCTCACATATAGTGAATGGGAAGAACTCTGAGTCTTGTTAGGAAAATTAGGTTCTTGAAAATAGATTCTCCAGGATTATATAATGAAACCACATCAGTATTACCATTTCTCTGGAACATTTGAGCCCATCAATCCTAAAGAACTCCAAAGGCATTTCTACTTAAATCCCTAGGCAATCATGATATATGAGCCTCAAGCAGATATTTCACCAATGTTTTAAGGAAAAAGCTTAAAGCTCATTTCTACAGTCACAATTTCAAATAATGAAAGAGCATAGCAACAAATGTCTGCTTCACAGATGGCTCTTGAGTTAACTTTATTTCTCATAGATGTTCTCCTCATTCTTATGGTCTGAGGTCTGTGCCCAGTCTACATATTGATTTATATACTGTCTACACCTTTGTTTTTTACATTTTTAGGTTTTATAATGTCCCATTAATATTTTATTTATAGACTTATTATATTATGTTTGTTTTTTATTTTCCTTTTTAATTCCAGGCTATCCTCAGGCTCACTTTATGGCTGTGGATGACCTTGAACTCCTGACATGCCTGCTTCTAGGTGATGGAATCACAATAATATATGATTATGCCCATTTTGTGTTTCTGGGGACCAAGCCCAACTTACGTTCTCAGTCTTTTATACCTGTTTTTTAAGCTACAGTTTCAGAATTGAGTCACTAAAAGTTAAACTACAAGGATATCTAAGCCTGAATTATTAATTTTGAGATACTTTATAGAAAATTTGCACTATACTAATTGAAGAGTAATGACAGTGAGTAGGGACATGTGAGCATACATAATGTATTGGTTAGTGATAAGCATAATGACCTTCAAATGGCTTCTAGAGCAAAGGCAAAATAAGAACACTTCCAAGCAAAAGCTGTTGCCTGCTGTGGAGTATTAGAGCCTAAGTGCTGTAGTGAGAAGTCTTCCTATAAAATATGATAGAGTCTATATTAAAAGGGGTGTCCTTGGATAGGACATGGAATAAATTGCAAATAAATGAAGCCATATATATCCTATTGGTTTTCAATCAAAGTACAAATGTAATTAGATGCAACTAAAATTATCTGTGGCCAAATGTGAAAAATCATTACATATTCATAGCAAAACTGTCCATTTAAACACACATCTCAGTTGAAAAAATTTAAAAAAACATTTCTAAAGAAAACATGACTGTCATTGCCACTTTTGAGATATGTTAGCTTTTGATTGCAAAATAATGTGAAAATAACATAGAAAAATTTCATTTTGGTTGACAGTATGAGAGTCTTTCATTGATGGCTCATTGGCCATTGCTTCTTGTCTTGTGGTAAGGCTTTACATAAGTTTGGACCATGGACCATGAAGAATGGGTCCCTAAAGACCACCCCAATAGCAGCCATCACAAAGTTTCCACCAGTTCCCAATAGCACTAGAGGGAAGATACCAAGACTTAGCACAGGAGCTTCTGGGGGGAGGTTAAAATCAAACTATGGCAATGTTGGGAAGGTTTTTTAGACCCAACAGCAGATCACTAATTGTGAATAGAAGAAAATACAATTAGTATTTAATAAAAGTTAAACAGTTTAATTCACTAAATGACGTGATAAGGCCATGAATGAGCAAGCTACTGATTACAGGGAATTGCATTATTATTTCAAATAAATGATGAACACATTTAACAATCAAAAAGAGTTAAACCAACAAATTGAGTAATAGATATGTCACAACATTAGAAAATGGCTAACAAATACAGGAAAATTCCCTCTCATTATTAGTCTTAAATGAAATGAAACTTAAAACTGTGTTTCCTAATCATCACTATGGCTAAAATAAAAAAAAATATTAACATCAGTTTTAAGCAGTGTCACAATAATCACATATAGCTAATGTGAGTAGGAAATGGAGTATTTGCTTTGGCACACTGACAGGTTTTTATAAATTTAAACATACATCTGGTCTGTGACCTAGTAATTAACCTCCTAGGTATTTATCCAAGAGGACTACAAACAAATATGCTCACATATAAAAATAATGGTGCAAAATTTTTAAAACATTCTTTATATAAGAACTTAAAAACTGACAATAACCTAAATGTCCATAGCCAAGAAGGGATAATAAACTGTGGTATATTTATGTAGTGTGGGTTACTACTCAGTGATAAAAATCAAGAAAACACCTAGACACATGAGAACTGTTGCAAGAATTTTGCAAATACATTGAGAGAAGCAATATAAGACTCAAAAAAATATATATCCAAGACAGGAGATGTAGCTCTGATGATAGAGTACTTCCCTAGCATGCACAAAGACCTGGGTATGATCCCCAGAAAGATATAATCAGAGCATGGCAAATGCATGCCTGTCATAACATTTAAGAAGTGGGGAAGAAGGGTCAGAATTTCATGATCATCCTCAACTCCACAGTAATTTTTAAGCTAGCCGTTGTTTGTCACTGAAACAACACCAGCCACAAAAACAATGCATACCCCTCCCTTAGCTGCATAAGAATTTCAACAGGGAAGGTCATGACTGAATACTCTGGATGATGGATATTTTGTTTCTTTTGTTCCAGGGTCTGGCTGCTTACAATACTATGCATGTGGGGAACTCACATACATGCATGCAAAAAAAAAAAAAAGGCTAATAATTACTACAATGACCAGCACAGCAAACACTCTTTACTGGTGCAGTAGTGGCACTTTATCTTGGGAGCAATCAACAGCTACCTAAATTGGACTTAAAGCCAGCTCAATGGGAGGGAACTTAGTGAGTGATGGTGAGTGGTACTGTCAACATGTTCAATGTTCAATTCACATGACTGATGAATTAATTGATCCTAGAGAAAATTCTGTGTCTGTTACATCCCTAGACAAACATAATTTCTTACTACATGCTGAATATCTATTCTTCTATATACAGACAAGTATACCTGTCATCAGTCATCAAAAATCTTATTTTGCAACAGATAGAGATGATTACTGAGTTCTACACCTGGACACACACAGAGAATAATCATCTGTGCGATGCCAGCACCTAACTGACACATCTACAATGGAACCTCCACACCTAAGGTTCACAGAAAAAGTGGAACAGGTTGAAGAGTTACTGAGGCATCCCTCAACTCTCATCAGCAGAGCTTCTAACGCAATAGAAGGGTTTTAATACAGAAAACCCCAAGTATCCAAGATACAGAGAATAAACAGCTGCAAAGTGCATGTCCCTGGTTAATACTCCTGTATTAAACCTCGCCCACCCAGGGCTAGGAAGCATTGTGAAAGAAAGATTGCACGAGCCACGGTGGTGGGTTATCTCAAGGAAACAGTGTTTTCTGGGCTTCTGGGAACTTGCTTAAGTCACAGCAACGGTGACAACATGCACAAGACCCATGCAAACTCAAACCAGGCAAAATTCCAGCATAGAACAGGTGAAATGCACACGAGGGACCAACTTTAGCTGAGGAACAACTGGCAAATTATTATTACTAGGTGACAGCAGCTGATCTTTAAGGGAGTGATTCTAGATAGGCTGACTATACCCCAGGGGATGAACTCATACCAAGGAACACCTGGGAACACACACTTTGACTGGACATGCTGTAATATATATGACAGGATGCATGAAATATGGCAGGAACTATCGGGGGTGAAGATGTGGAGGGGTCTAAATATGAATAAGATATGTTGTGTGAAATGCAAAAAAATCAGTAATACTATGTATTGAATAAAAATAAATTTAATATTGAGAATTTCTAATTATTCATCACAGCTTAATGAAAATAAATTTCTTTATTCACTGATACATGCTAGTGTCCTTTTGAAATTTTAAGTGTGGTAGTGCACACCTTAAATCCCAGAACTCTGGGAGCAGAGGCAGGTGGATCTCTGTGAGTTCAAGGCCAGCCTGGTCTGCATAGTGAGTTCTGGGCCAGTGGGGACTACAGAGAGACCCTGTCTCTAAAAGACGAAAAAATAAATTTTTAAGTGAGCTTATATACATTTGGTTTCTGTATGCTCTGCCTAGTCAAACACTACTATTTTAATACTTTTATTCTGGTTACAATAATTTTATAAGTCAGTATTTGGAAGTATAAAGTCCTCTGCCTCTCAAGATGATCTATTTGTGAACCACCTTGTTAATATTAACAGTTCTTTTTAAATTATTGGGTTTAGATTCAATATACATTCATTTTCTAATCATATAAATCTTAAAAACACACCTCTCCTCCGGGTGTGGTGGTGAACACCTTTAATCCCAGCACTTGGGAGGCAGAGGCAGGCAGATCTTTTTGAGTTTGAGGCCAGCCTGGTCTGCATAGTGAGTTCCAGGACAGCTGGGGCTACAGAGATACCCTGTCTCAGACAAAAAAAAAAAAAACCACCTCTCCTCATCCATACAGGTGAGGCATTTATTCATTGTTTAGGACCTTTTCACTTTATTTCTAGTAAGTCTAACCTTATGTGCCATGGTTCCCCCTTCTCTTGACTTATTTCCTTCTTTTTGATTCTTTGCATTCATCAACCATATTTTTTTCTGTTAATATTATAATAAAACAAAGAAAATGATAGCAACTTAAAACAGAATAAATTCACCATCTTTTACTTCTGATTACCACAAGTAAAAAACCATTCTCTCATTTTCCCACTGTTTGCTTCTGTTACCCACTTCCTTCCTGTACCAAGAACTTCTTGAATCCCTCTTAGCAGATGCAAGTGAGGACACTGAAAACAGCATGTCCTCATTCAAGAGCTGGTTTCTGGCACCATCTCCAGAGGAACAACAGAGACTTTAGGAATCTGAATGAGTATATGATTGGCTGGTGACAGAATAATTCTTTCCACCACGCCAAAACAGCCGTTTTCTGCTCTAGCAAGATATGGGCTCATATTAGACAAAAACTCGTATTAACAGGAGTAACATCTCACTTTAGAGATTTTGAACCAAACAAAATAATGATGAATCCTGATTCTAAGGTATTAATAAAGGTCACATGTTCACAAAATCACTTTTACAGAATGGTTGTTACCTAGAGAGTGTAAAGTTGCTGGGCATAACACTGAGGAGACCACTGCAGAGACTTGAGTAAAAGATATTGTCAAGCTTCAGAGTCCTGGCAATGAGGAATGACTCAGAACAATAAAGATACTCAGGAAGCTAAATGCAAGCAATTTGCAATGCGGGTATTTCATCTGAATTTGTCTTATTTTCTCGTTTCTTTTCTGTTAGTTGAGTGGTTTCTCTTCTAGATACCCAGCTTATAACCAACCTACTAGCATTGCATCTGTGTCCCAAGGGGCCTGATTCCTCCAAGGGGCAGGGCCTGCTCCAGAGAATTGACAGCAGAGAATTAGCCACAGAGGAAGGGGCTTTAGGGCACCATCTTGGAACAGAAGCAGTGCAGGGCAGTGACTTGAAAAGATGGCCTCACACAAGAGGAGGTAATTACCCACCTGGGGCAAAACTGCGAGCCCTCCAGGTATAGGCAAAAGCTAACAGATTGTGGGTGGGTGCAAAAGCAATCTGGAATGTCAGGCCAAGCCATGCAGATCTGGGTGCCTGTTGTCACATGTTCATTTCATTGTAAGTCACTCTCCTCCCACCCCCAAGATATAAACTATGAAAAATTCAGATAAAGATATGTGATGTGGTTTGTTTAATAGTACCTGGAGTAAGAGACCCTGAAGTGAGTGAGTGTGGGTCAGAGAGTGAGAAGAAGAAAATTTAGTGGGACAAATTGGTTCAAGTTGGCAGTATGATGACATTAGGAATGACAAACTAAGGAAGTTTGGAAAAAGCTACAGAGCTAACGGCAGTGCTGATGTGTATTTTACCATGGTTTATGAAATATGTAACTAAAAAGAGGACAGCTATGTAGAAGAGTGGTCCACAGCTGTGTTGTAAATGTGGAGAAACAGTGCAATTGCAGATTTATGAAGATTTGTTAAAGGTTTTTAAAAAACTAGAAAAAATGTTGTGGACCATGGACACTAGGGGAAGACCCAGAGAGGGTGCAGGCCCACTTTACATAAGAAAGGATATTCCCAAGGCCGGGAAAGCTGAAGAGGCTAGGGAAGTAGTGGCAGACCCAGTAACAGAGCTTGAGAGAGGAAGAAAGAAAAAAAGGGACATTTTAACTTGTGTAAAGTCCAAGGATTCAGAGAAAAAGACAGATAATAATAAAAAAGGAGATGACCTAAAAGTAAGTAGCTAAAGCTGCCCCTCAGATTGAATTGTTGATACAAAAAGGAAAAGCTACCAGTGCTGTAGCTAGGAAATACTCCACACTGAAACTGTTAAAACTAGGAAAAACTTACAAACAAGCAATCAAAGAGCCCCTAGTTACTTGGCTTGGGAGAGTGTGGGACATGGGAGCAAATGACATCACTCTAAGTCCTTCAGAAGTTTTACTGCTGAGATATATAACAACCCATGCATGCTTGCAATATAGGCTGTTCAATCTAGGCCAGTGAAGGGGGAAGCAGTCTTTAATGGGATGGCTGATGGAGAGCATTAGAGATACATGGTCATCACCAAGTGGAAACCAATAATTAACAAAGTCTGGAGGACTATAAAGGAGGAACAGGCATTACTGAGAGAAATAGGAATGAGAAAAGTAATATATAATACCCATTACACTGGGCTAGATAAGACAATGTTCACCAGAGATATAAAGGAAAGCTCAATTCAACTGGGACCTAGAAAATGGTATGGCACTTTAATGGTTTTGCTAAGCTCTTTAATGGGACAGAATTTTTGTGAAGTGAGAGAGGCTTTAAAAGATCTAAACGATTCTAACCAGCATGTAAAACATGTCTGTAGAATAAGAGCCCACCCTACAAGAGATATAAAAGAGACCAGACAGGAAAACGGTCCATTTGGGTTACTTGAAGATAAATGTGACAAGACATATGTCAAGCCCAAATTCTCAGAGAAGAAACTGATAAAACACCAAATTTCATACTAAAGAGTTTCTGGAAGGCTTTAAAACTAGAGCAAAAGTTTACTAAAGGCATTCAAAGGATAAAAAAGGTCCCTGGGTGGTTAAAAACCCCCAAAGAATAAATAAGGTGCATTTTTCTTCTGAAAAATGCTATACTAGGTGTTGAAGCAGTTTTTCCCACCAAGGCCTTCACAGCAGCCAGGTATGGTCAATGGAGAGATAACAGATATGGCTCCAGTAAGGAGGCAGACCCAGGACCAGCCTGACTCAGGGAACCAACAGGAGCAGCAGGGATAGGAGAAAAACCCTGCCTCCTTAGCCCAGTGCAGGGTCAGGCAACTGGAGCCAACACCTGCAACTGTATTTAGGATAAAAGAATACAAAGAGATTGCATGTAAAATCCCCCAAGGGCAAAATGACTCCAAAGGTAGTAAAGAACTAACCAAAATTGATACTTCGTACCCATGCTCCGGTACCTAACAAGGATCTATGGAGAAAACAGTTAATATGAGTGGATAAAACCTTTCCATGCTGTGTTAGACCTTGTCCATGACCGATTTAATATATGATGTTAACCTTCATTCAAGTGTTTTACAGATATGAAACCCATTTGAAATGTAACTGAAGAAGCGAAAGCTGGCTATAGCTGTAATATTTTTGAGAGTTTTATGGTTGGATAAGAGGCTTTAGTAGATCTAAGTGATTCTAACCAGCACGTAAACCATGTCTGTAGAATAAGAGCCCACCCTACAAGAGATATAAAAGAGACCAGAAAGAAAAATGGTCCATTTGGGTTACTATACAACTGTTAAAAATATTTACAGTACCATGGGTCAGTTGCCCCACTATGAGCTGTTGGTCAGAGAGAGATCCTAGAGGTCCTCAGATTCACAAAGGCTATTGCCACTAATGTCAGTAGTACACTAAAAGGGTGAGTAAGGCCATGTTGCTGAAGACACTGCATGATGTGAGCACAGGAGGAGAAGAAGACATGAAGCTGAGACTAAACCAAAAAAAAAAAAAAAATCTCCATTCCACTGGATGGATGATGTTCGTAGTGCCAGAAGGCACTATTCAGATGGTTGGGGAAGAAAGGATCCCCTACGATACTGCTGAACAATGGACACCGCTTGCTACACACTATGGACATCCAAGCAATGCCTGCATGTATAATAATGGCTCGACCAACATATGCACAACTGAAAAACTTCTAATTGGATAAGGCCCACTCCTAGGGGTGGAACACACATCTGGTGCTGTGGACCAGGCCGACCCCCTGTGTTTAGAAAGGCTACAGGCCCTAAGGGGGAATCCATTACAAGTATAATGTTTAATGAATATTGTATGCCTACTGAGATATCCTCTATGCATTTGTATTTATATTCATGTGTGTTTAGATGTGTCTACTTCCTTCTATTTGTCTTTATAGTAGAAGAAACACCACTGAGCTAGATCAATAGCCAAAGCTTGAAGATGAATAATGGGGAGGCCCCAGATGTCACTATCTCATCATGATACAAGAGAGATGGCCCTGTGTCTGTCATTCCCTACCCCAAGGCTCATGGACCTTAGTGGAATATTGGTGAAAAGATTGTAAGAACCAAGGAAAGGGATGGAGTGTGTCCTAAGGCACCCCATTCCTCTGAGGGGTGGGACCTGCTGTAGAGAATTGACTGTGGATTTAGCCTCGGAGGGAGACGCTTTTGGGCACCATCTTGGCATGGCGGAGGTATGAAAAGATGGCCCCAGTGCCTTGCCCACAATTAACAACCCGGAGTGATACCTAGGGCCCACAAATGTGTGGGCAAAAGCTAAGAGAGACTGTGGGCGGTCGCAAAAGCAATCCAGAATGGCAGGCTGAGCTGCGCAGAGCTGGGTGCTGTATGTAGGTTGTTTCTTTGTAAGTCACTCCCCTCCCCCCCAAGGTATAAACTATGAAAAATTCAGATAAAGATATGTTATGTGGATTGTTTAATAGTACACAGAACAAGAGACACTGAAGAGAGTGTGAGCAGGTCAAATAGAGACCAGGAAGGAGAAAATTTAGTGGGTTAGAATCCAAAATATAAATTTAATATAAGGAAACATTCTGAGTATCCAATATAAAGTTGAAAAAACTTAAAATTTAAAACGTAAAAATACCAGTAATTCTCACTGTGCTTGGAATTTTCACTGCCACCTCTGTCACCCACCATCTTTGATTCAGTGTGACAAATGGCACAAAGTCACCTCCTAAGAGATGGCAACTACCTGCGTAGCTAACTGTGAGTGGACACTCCTAAACTGACAGACAATTAAATATCCAGAAAAAGGAAGACATTTGAAAAGAAAATGAGGGTTTCTACTTATTTTCTTCTCAAGATAGCAAATTTAACAAGTATTTAGTAATTGAAGATTTTCAATTTGCTGCTATTAGACATATGGTTTGGTAGTTTCTGAAAAAAAAATACTAAATTTAGCTCATTTTTTCAGTTCTCATGTCCTCTGATTTTAGGCTCTTTCTTGCTCTTGTGTTCTCTCACTCTCTCACTCTCATTCTTTCTCTCTGTCTTTCTCTCTCCCAGTCTCTCTCTGTCTCTTTCTCTGTGTATGTGTACATGTTTTAGTAAGAAATTGAGAAAATTCAAATTAGGCACTATGTGAAAATTTTTATTTTAGTAATTATTAGTGGGTAGGGGACACAGGAGTCTTATCTGTGGTTTTGGAGATCAAACTCTGGTCCTCAGGCTTGCATGGCAATCACCTTTACTCACTGAGCCATCTCACTGGCCCTACATCTTATTCAAAGGAGAAATGCCTAGATGTCTTTTTGTGGCCAATGGGACATTATAGGACACTCTCAAATTATTTTGTCTCCCTATTGGATAGTTCCTCCAATGCGTGAGGGCCTGACACAGGGAATGGACTTTGAAGGGACTGCTGGGAGCCATCTTGAGACTAAAGTGATGAATCGTGAGGATGGCACATGTTGGTGGGTATGGAGAGAGAGATGGCCCCAGCACCTCACCCATATGGACACAAGAGGGGGCATTTACCGACCCGGGATGAGACTGTGGGCCCAAGGTGCAAGGACGAACATTAACAGAGACTATGCATGGGGCCTCAGGAGCATCTGTTGGCAGACTCTGAGCCATGGTCCAAGAGTGCTTGTCTCTGTGTAAGTTCCCAATTTACTCCCTCCCTACCTGCATGCATAAACCATAAAAATCTCACATAAAATATATTACATGGTTTGTCTGATTGTGCAGGAGACCCAGAGGAAATTTGGGCCACAACATTGGTGTAGCCGACAGGAAATGACGAAAGTGAGAATGAGTTTTAAAAGAGTGCTTATGGCGGACTGATGTGGTTGTTACGATGGGTTACTAAAAAGAGGCCAGCCATGCATAAACATGGGCCACAGCTCTGTTGTAAATATGAGGATATTTTGTGGGTATGTGAAGATTTGTTAAAAGTTACCTGAAAGTTAGAAAATCTTTTACCTGCCTTAGAGAAAGTGTGGTCACTTTGCATCATAAAGGATGTGTCCAAGGCAGGGAAACTGAAAAGGCTGCACTGGCAGACCCAGTTGCAGAGCTTAAGAGACAAGAAAAGCAGAGCACTTTGACTTGTGTAAAGTCCAAGGACTCAGAGGAAAAGACAGATAATAAAAAGGAAAATAGCTAACTGTGCTGTAGCTAAGAAATATTCCTTCCTAGAACTGTTAAAACAAGGAAAAACTTGCAAGCAAGCAAGCAGAGTCCCTGGTCACGTGGCTTGTGAGAGTATGGGACATGGGAGCAAATGATGTCAGTCTAAGTCCTTCAGAAACTTCACACCAATCCATCCTTGCAATATAAGCTGTTCAACCTAAGAGAATGCAGTGGGGAACAGTCCTTAATGGGGTGGCTGGTTGAAGGCATTAAAGATACATGGTTGTCACCAAGGGGCACTAACATGATTAGCAGGGACTGTAGGACTATAAAGGTGTATCAGGTATTTCTGAGAGAACTAGGTATGAGAAAAGCAACAAATGATGTCCAGTTCACTGGTCAAGATAATACTGAGTTCACCAGAGATATGAAAGAAATCCTAATTCAACTGGGACCTCGAGAATGGTATGGGGCTTTAATGGTTTTACTAAGCCCTTTGATGGGACAGGATCTTTGTAAAGTGAGAGAGGCTTTGGCAAATCTAAATGATTCTGACCAGCATGTAATACATGTCTGCAAAGAACAGAACGCCCTGTAAGAGATTTAAAAAAGACCAGACCAAAGAGATGGTCCACTTGGGTTACTAGAAGACAAATGTGGCAAGACTTATGTCAAGCCCAAATCCCCAGAGAAAAAATTGATAGAAAACCAAATTCGGTACTAAGGAGTTTCTAGGTTTTAAAACCTGAACAACAGTTTACAAAAAGCATCTAAAGGATAAAAACTGTTCTAGTGGTGGTTAAGTATCCCCAAAGGTTAAATGAGGAGCAGTTCTTTCCTGAGAAAGGCTATGCTCTTCTGATAAAGTCTATACTAGGGGTGGAAGCAGGTTTTCCCACCAAGTTCTCCCTCAGCAGCCTGGTGTGGTCAATGGGAAGAGGACAGATATGGCTACAGACAGGAGTCAGACCCAGAGCCTGCCTGACTCAGGGAACCCACAAGTGTAGTGGGAACAGGAGACGCCCTCTCCCTCCTAAGCCCAGTGCAGGGTCAGGCAAGTGGAGCCAACACCTTTAAGTGTATCAAGAATAAAAGAATACAAAAAGACCCCATTTAAAATCTCCCAAGTGCAAAATGACTTCAAAGGGATAACCAAAAATGGTAAAGAGGTAACCAAATTAATGCTTCGTACCATGCTATGGTGCCTAACAAGGATCTATGGAGAAAACAGTTAATACAAATGGACAAAACCTTTCCATGCTTTGTGGGACCTTGTCTATGAGTGATTTAATATATAATGTTAATGTTCCTTCGAGTGTTTTACAGATATGAAACCCATTTCAAAGATACCTGAAGAAACAAAGGGCAGCTATAGCTGTAAGATTCTTTGGAGGTTTATGTAAGATGAGGTTAAAAACACCCAAACTATAACATTGTTAAGAAAATCTATAGTACCAGGGGTGGGTTGCTCCCCCCATGAGCTTTTGGTCAGAGAGAGATCCCTGAGGTCATCCAATTCACCAAGGCTATTGCCATCAATGTCGGTTGTACACTAGAAAGGTCACTAAGGCCATGTTGCTGAGGACACTGCATGTTGTGAGCATGGAACAAAAAGAAGAGATGGAACTGAAACTAAGCCAAAAAAAAAAACAAAAAAAAACAAAACTTTGTGCCCCTGGATGCATGACATTCGTATTGATGCGGATGGTTGGAGAAGAAAGGATCCCCTATAATTCTACTAATGATGGGCCCCATGTGCTGCACACTATGGATATGCCAAGCAATACCTGCAAGTACAATAATGGCTTGACCAACACACGTACAACTGACAAATTTTTAATTGGATAAGGCCCACTCCTAGGGGCGAAACACACATCTGGTTCTGTAGACCAGGCCAAAGCCTTGAGTTGAGACAGGCTAAAGGCCCTAGTGGAGAAGCTATCATGAGTATATTGTTTAATGAGTATAGTACACCTACTGGGATATCATCTAAGCATTTGTATTTACATTCATGTTTGTTTAAATGTGTCTACTACCTTCTATTTGTCTTTATAGTAGAAGAAACACCACTGATATAGATCAATGGCCACGGCCTAAAGATGACTAATGGGGGAGTTCCAAGAAGCCACTATCATACCAGGATACAAGAAAGATCGCCCTACATCTATCATCTCCTCCAAGGCTCAGGGACTTTAGAGGAAGATGGACTGGAAGATTGTAAGAGCGGAGGAAAGGGGTGGAGTGTCTCCCTATTGGCTAGTTCCTTCAATGGTCAGGGCCTGATGCAGAGCATGGACTAATAAGGGCCTTCTGGTAGCCATCTTGGGACTGAAGCAGCAAGCCAGGAGGAAGGTGCATGTCGGCAGGTGTGGAGAGAGAGAAGGCCCCAATGCCTCACCCACATGGACGAGAGGGGCATTTACTGACCTGGGACAAGACTGTGAGCCCAAGATGCGTTGGCGAAAGTTAACGGAGACTATGGGTGGGACCACGGGAGCATCTGCTGGTGGGCTCTGAGGTGCCATGACAGATTTCCTGACTCTGTGTAAGTTCCCCAATTTACCCCCTCCTTTCCCATGGGCATAAACCATAATAAACTCACATAAAATATATTACATGGTTTGTCTAATCATGCAGGAAACCAAGAGGGAATTCGGGCCACATATGTGTTCAATCCCATCAGGCATTCATTAGGAAGTCAATTCATACTAATACATCATTATGTCATAATTCAAATGAGAAGGCCATGTGGGAAATAGATCTATTTTTATCTTTAATAAGGTTGGATTTGCTGTTCCTTGTGCTTAACAATTCTACCACTTGACTGCAGGCAAGACAAGACTCCAAGGTTCTCACCAAGAACCCCTTTTGTGTATTAAAATCTGCATTGAAATAAGATTTCACCCCATCAGACTCAGTCTCTACATTCTCTTCTGAGTGCTCATGAATCCTCATTTAGCTTTACATGTTATAAGCTATGAGTGGCTGCCACCAGGGATGAAAGAAGCAGGGAATAGGAAAAAGTGATAGTAAAAGCTAAATAAGAAGGAAATGGTAGGGTTTGATGATTGTTCTTCTTGTCAGTTTTGTGTCCAATATTCCATTTATTAAAATATATTTCAGAAAGTAGAAATGAAAGTACTTTATATACTGACTTCTTTGTACAAATAATAATTCACTCCTGAGGGCTGTTTATAAGATATATAGAAACATTCAGCTTTTATTTGTGTTTGGAATCTCCTAGTTTTCTTTAGCAAAAAAATAATTTGATGCTACTGTATAATTCTAATGTGAAAATGTCAAATGCATTGTTTGTTTTCACCCAAAACATAATGACAGCAGATTTACAGAGATTATTAGAAAATTTTATCCTCAGGTTCATGATAAGGCCATAGTCATCTTATCTGGTAAACTTGAGAAAGTAAATTAAATTAAAACCAAACATCACTGCTTTTAACAAAGAACATACAAATAAAGATGAAGCAATGGAGAACTTTGCAGCACTTTTAAATTCCCTATAAGATCATTGACAACATTTCTATATTATTTTCTTGAAAAACTCACACACTGACAAAACTCCTAAATCACAGTTCTGAAACTCAAATACTATTTCAAGATAAGTTAAATATTGCTACTAAATAAACAATAGCCCTCAAAATGTCAGCATTATTTTATCCTACACCTAACAATTTAAATGCCTACATAAAACCTATACATCATGTCAATTCTTATATTTTATGCAGAAAAACTGCAATTAAATAACTCTCATCCTTTGTATACAGCCACATCCACTATGTGAGCCCTATGAATTGAAATAATTTCATTTATGAAATAGAAAAAAGGCTTTTGAAAAATGAACTATGTATTTGGAAGCATAGAAAAGTAAAAAAATAGGCAAGTCTTTGAATAGTGAAGACATTAGTAAGCATTGACAATTGAGTTATGAGTATGAAAGCACTTTCAATGTAAGAAACATTTTCTTAATTTGGTGTCAAGTATTCTTCTGTTAATTCCACCACATCTTTATTTGACTAATATATTTTATTTAGAGAAATTATAAGTATCATGCACCAGCTCATTGTTAATGTAGATTATTTAATAATCTTCATATAAATTAATAATTTTTATTTATATTTTTATGTTATTCATAATTTATACATTATGTTAAAATCTGTGTTTTTTTAAACTATAAACTTTTATATGAGGAAAAATTTGTCTTCCTATAGACTGGAATATAAACAAATTTGAAGTGGTACAATAATACTCTTTCATTTATCCTCTTTTTTTTTTTTCTTTTGGTCAATTCTCCCTTATTGTGTTACATTTTTTTATTGCTAGAATTCTTCCTAATTTTGCTTTCTAAAACAAAAATTAATATTCTGTCTTAAGTCCTCAGATGAATTCAGTTATGTCAGACTACTTACATTTGCTGTATTCGATAGTATGCAGATGACACTTAATTGCATATGTGCACTGTGTGCATTCATGTGTGTTTTTAAGCATGTGAAAGAATAGAATTCCCTTAACATGTGAAAACTATCAGAACAATAATTTTCATTCACTATCTGTTCTTTGAATGTCTAACTTCCTGAAATGTTGGGGCTGGAGAGATGGCTCAGCAGTTAATAGTACTCGTTGTTCTTGGAAAGGACTGTAGTTTGATTACCAGTATCACATGGTGTCAACCAACCATCTGTAACTCCAGTACCAGGGGATCTGACTCCAACTTCTGACCTTCTTGGGCATTGCAAGACATGGGTGCACTTACATACATGTAGGCAATACACTCACACTCAAAATAAAAATAATAAATAAAATGTACTATGCTTTACCTTGGTACATTTAGTTAATAGAAAATATTCAGATTATCTAAATGTAGTTTGGGTTTATATAATTTTTCCAACTTACCAGAAGTTTGGTCCACGATGTTATGGTGCTGAGATGGTGAAACCCCCTATTGATGGCAATAGTAGAAAGGACTAAAATAAATGGATTCCTTCTTCCTGCAAAGCTCATCTCTTATCTCAGGGAGTGTGTGTAATCTCATAAGCAGTAAAATGAGGTTCCATGCATCTGGCCGTTTTGCCAGAAAGCACCTGTCTCTCGTTCTGCTTTTTCCATATGTGACAGACAGCAGACCCTCATCTGGAAGCCAGTACTATGCTGTACAATATTACAGCCATCAGAACTTCTACAAGTATCTCAGTCTCAGATATTGTTCTATATGAGAACAATAAAAAAATACATCATTGCCTAGTAAAATTACACTTTTGTCTTTGTAACTAATTATTAAATTGATATAATGTTTATGAGTAGTTTCCTATTTATAAAATAATAACAGAAAAAGGAACAATCTCTAAGTTGAAAATTAGTTTTATAAGGCAATTATGTTACTTTTGACTTTGAAAATGCTTAACTTTGGGGCTGGAAAAATAGTTCAGCTGGCTGCTTCTGGAGGACTCAGATATAATTCCAAGTACCCACAATGTTCCCTAAATCCAGTTCCAGGTGGTTTAGTGGCCTCTTCTGGCCTCTGGTGTCATTGCACACACAGATGCACTCATATATATGCAGACAAAACAAAACAAAACAAAACAACAAAAAACCCAAATACACATAAATTAAAAATAAATAAAAAATGAATAAATTTTAAATGCTTCACATTACACAAATATGTTTTATATGTTGTTATAAGTATTTTATATACCTTTGAAATTAATGAAACATTTAATAAAATAAAAATGATATTTTGTACTTTCAGGGCTATCTACTAGGCCGTCAGTCTCTGTTAGGGACATCCATCTCTTAAGTAAATTAAACCTGCAATATTCTAACATTATGAAATATAAGCTATTGTATTATTTGTCTTTGACAAGGCAGAAGTAAAAATATGAAGATATACTCATACACTTTTATAAATATGCTTTGTTTTCCAAAACAAAGAAAGAGAGAGATTTGGTAATCGATTAAAAAAAAAAAAAAAAGACATGAGGACAATAAAGTTCATAGGATACTGTTCACGCCAAACAATCATTAATGTATAGTCATTGTGCAAAGTCCTTTGCTTCATAACTATATTTTGTATATAATTTTATTATTTTCATCCCCATTATCCTTTCCTTGCCACCCCACTAGTTCGTGGGGCATTCCCTTCCTTTTCCCAAGTAACAATCTTCCTTCTACTTTATTACCAGTGCACATATATAAAATCTAGTTTGCTCACATGAGAGAAGCTTTGTGTATTTGCCTTTTCAGTTCAGCTTATTTTGCTTAAGATCTATAATTACCTGTGTTCTGCAGCCAAGGTATGTGTTAGTTTCAGCAATAGGGTTTACCATGTCAATATAGTTGATAACAAAGGCCAGTGGCAATTGTTTGTTCTGTTTTGGAAAACTCTGGGGCCTCTCTGACCAATAACTCACAGGGAGGTATCTCATGATTTACATTCGGCTTTTCATTGAATAGCCCGTGTAATCTGTGAGTAGCATCATATGTTCATGCATGGTATTTCTGTTAAAAATCTTTTTATTTTTATTCTTTCAAAGTTGTATTTTGAAATCAGTTTACTAAGTTCTTGTTTCCATAAAACTTCTTCATACATCCATACCTTTGGTTAACCCACCACTACCACCTCCTCTCTCCTATCCATATGGCCCCATCTCTGCTTAATGCTTTAAGCACCAGTATTCTTCTCTTTCATTTTACATGAATTCAATTTTAAAAACTTATTGATCTTTTTAAATTTCATATGACAGTTCTGTATTCGAGTTTTTAATAGTGCTTTGAGATGGTAGACATCCATATAAATTTTCATGCAAGCTTCCTTTGACTTAGCCCTTCCCTTTACTGATAATTACCCCCATACCCCTATACCTTAACTTTTCAAGGCTTTCTACCCCACATTATTCCATCTGATACTTTTGTTTTATCGTAATCCACTATTCCCACTTCATTAATGTCCCAGGCACCTTCTTCCCTGTTGATAGACTTTCATAGGTTGAAAAATGCTATGTAGGGTCCTGGGAGAGATGGTACATTGATGGTCTTACCCAGCACTGGACCTTGGATGATACAATACTGTCATGCCAAGCAGTATTTCCCACTGGTGCAATAATATCACACTCTCATGGGATAAGAAACTACTTCCTGATTTGACATGAGCCTAGGTCACAGGGGAATTTCATGACTGATATTTTATTCCTGGTCAAAAGCTCATGACTGGGAACATCATAAGTCCTAGGGTAAAATCTGCTATTGGTATTTTGCTAAAGGGCCATGCTGCCAAAATGCCTTCTAAATATTCACGTTTATATGCATTATCTTAGCGTTTTTCAAAGTTGTTAAGAGAAGTGTCCTTCCATTGTGAGGAGGAGACAGTGGAGAGATACATCATTGGCCAAAGTGCCAAGAATAAGAGACTGAATGCATGACCCTAAATAGAAATCTATTTTTGTCTGACCACCACCAATCCTCAGGGAACATCTGAACAGGAGGTAGAAAGACTATAACAGCAGGATCAAGGGGAAGGAGTGCCTTGACATACTGTCTCATGAACAGGACATAATCAACATGTTCATGAACTGACAACAGCTGCATAAAATCAAACAATGCAAAATTCTGACATAGATGGGGTTTATAAGTTCCAAGCCTCACCTTTTTATTTTTTTATTAATATTATTTTTTGGTCTTTTTGAGACAGGGTCTCCCTGTAGTCCCAGATAGCCTGAAACTCACTATGTAGACAAGGTTGGCCTTGGACTCACAGAGATCCCTCTGCCTCTGCCTCCTGAGTGCTGGGATTAAAAGCATGCACCATTGATATTTGGTTTGGGAATGAGAATCACCCATTTTTGAGGATGTTGCCATTAGTAGGGTATGCATGGTACCGTAGATGGCCCCACAGCAGGCCACATATTGGTTGCACAAGCTAGCCTTAATGAGTTATATAAAGAAGACATGAAGATGGGATGTGGGCGTGTTGAAGGGATGTGGAGGAAGTGGGGAAGGGAAATGGGGCAGAAACAATACTTAATTGTTTACATGTATGGATCTCAAGAATAAAGAAAAGGGGTAAAAATTATCTATAATTCCATCCATTTTCCTTTATAAAATATTTACTTCATTATTTTTATTTTATGTGTCTGAGTGCATTACGGCATCCTGTGTTGTGCAATGCCTGTGGAGGTCAGATGAAGGCGTTGGATTTCCCTACTAGAATTACGGACGGTTGTTAGTCATAATGTGGGTGCTGGAAATCGAACTTGGGTCCTCTGCAAGAGCAACCAGTGCTCTTAACCACTGAGCCAATGCTCTAGTCTCCATTCATTTGTTTTTAAAATGGCACAATTTTGTTATTTAGAGCCAAATAAGGCTGCACTGTATATATGTACCACAATGTAGTCTCTTGTGTTCCAGGCTGTCCTCAAACTGCCTATGTAAACAATGATGACCTTGGGACTAGAGGTGTGCACCATTGTTTCTGGTTTATGCATGTTTAGGTATCAAAGTTAGGGTTTTGTGCATGCCAAAAATGTACTACACCAACTAAATGAGATCCTGAACAGATAATTTCTTTACGTTTTCATCTCTTGTTAGGCATCTAGCTTGATGCCACATCCATAAAAACTATTAAATAGTGCTGCAACAAATGTAATGGTACAAATATCTTAGGCAATTTATATATTTATA